>NC_139587.1:3881357-4108857 GCF_946808225.1 Silurus aristotelis | reverse complement strand
AAACTGGACATACTTAGCAAACTAGCTAAAACACTGAGGGATACACACACTGTGTGAACAGATGCCTCGGATGACTCACGCTAACTTGAAGTTTGCAATACAGCAACATGATATAAACACCTCTTTTAGTCAGTGTTAGTATATATATATATATATATATATATATATATATATATATATATATATATATATATATATATATATATATATATATATATATATATACTATAATAAATTGTCACTCCACAGTAACAATTATTCAATATTAAAGGGGACATTTAACCAGCATGGTTACCACAACATTATGCAGTGACATGCCAATGGATCTGGTTTACACTAAGTGGGACCCTCATTTGTCTTCCAACAGGACAATGACCCCAAGCACACTTCTAGGTTATGTAAGAGCTATTTGTTCATAAGGGAGAATGATAAACTGCCCTCCACAATCACCTGATCTAAATCCAGTTGAGATGGTTTGCGATGAATTTAATTGGAGAGTGAAGGAAAAGCAGCCAGCATGCCCTCAACACCTCTGAGAGCAAAAGATGGCTTTACTGTAAAGAATTAAAAATATCAAACATACAGTATTCTGCATTATTTAACACTTTTTTGTTTACTACATTATCCCTTACATGTTTTTTCATGTTGAAAATGATAAAAATAAAGCAGAACCACTGAAGGAAAAGTGGTTAAAAGAGGCTTGGGGTGTCCAATAGTTTGACTGGTACTGTATATACAAGTCAATATGAATCAGATGTACAAACAGTCGTGTGACATTGCGAGGTGCAGTGACTCCTGGGAGATATAGTCCCGTGGTAATGTTGCTAACAGTGTAGCACCGTTTTCAGACAAGGATTTCAGAATATTCCAGAAACCCAAAGTTGTTTAAAAGTCCAAAGTTCAGATAATGATCTCCAAATCAAAAAAGCTCAAAATCTATTTAAGTTTTTCAAATCTCTAATCCATCTGTAAACCTCAGTTTGTTAATCAAGGGCAATAGATTGGTGCTGGAACTAAGCTCCACATTAAGGGAGCTCTTCAGGGATGGATAGACTGAAGAATTGCTTTTAAATCAGTGAACTCTACCTCCCTTTTCCCTACTCTAATCATAACATGCTGCTCATCTTCTTCTTCACTCTCTCCTTCCACTTTCTCATTCTATTTGCCTTCCACTTCTCCTTCCCCCTTTTCCATCTCCCTTCTTATTTGACATTTTCTGCTTTCTCCTTCCTCTGTCCCTTCTCGTTTTTCATTCTTCTTCTTCCTTTTCTTTTTTTCCCATCACATTTCCATCCCCTTCCCATTTTTTCTTCCCTTTCCGCTTCTCATTCTCCTTCTCTGTCTCCTTTCCCATTTTCATTCTTCTTCCCCTTCCCCTTCTCTTTCCTCCTTCCTTTCCTCAGATCCATCTCATTGATTGCTTTCCAGAAGATCGAAGTGGAAGCCTCTAACCAAATTTGCTTCTCTTATCAAATACATAGTCTGATTATTGTTGATAGAAATTTGGATGAAAATCCATTTAAATCATTAAAGGTCATATTTATTTAGATTTTAAATGCTGAGTTTAGACCAGTGCTCAAAATAAAAAGAGTTATGGGTCTATCTTCATAGCAGAAGCTAGGGATTGAGAATTATATGCTTCTTAAAATTATTTATAGACTTCTTTTACATCAGGCTAGGTCATTACTGAGTCAAACTGTGTAGGTCTGTAATAAAAACTGCATGCAAAAGCTTTGGCAGCTTCACAAATGGCGTGTAGCCATACCTGGCTATCAGCTTTAACTGCTGCATTACAGATGTTTGTTCAGTTTGACTCTTGGTCAGATTTGAATGACATTCCATAATTAATAAAAACATGTACACATTGGTTAAATAATAAAAAATAAGGTTACTGTTAATTCCTTTTTATTTGATGCAGTCCATCCACAGGAATCCCTATTACATTATCCAGTCCACTTCGAAAGGAAATGAAAAAGTGGGAGGATCTTTTTCTCTTGGATGCCAAACAACGTACCCTGAATTCCCAACCCACCAACAGAGACTTTCCTACCCACCGGTTCATGTCCTGGTTTTCCGGCACCCAAGTTTCATCTTGACATGCATAACATTGAAGTAAGTTTGTTAAATGGTGGGTTTGGATATTTGTTCTACACTTTTGTTAGATATTAGTTATATATAAAAAGTATGTAAGTGTTTAGACCCAGTTCACTTTTTCAATATTGTTACAATGTGTCCTGATACTACAATCGTTCATTCATTCATTCATTCATTTTCTCCCGCTTATCCGTAATTCGGGTCGCGGGGGCAGCAGTCTAAGCAGGCCCCCGCCTTCGACTGCTGCCCAATCCTCACAGCACCGTCCCTTACGGTCCCTCCTGCAGGTGGTGAGCCCCAGGAAGGCGGCCCCACGTCACTCAGACGTCACGGACCTTGATATTTCCCTCGTAAGGGACCCCCGGAGCATAGAGGGTTAAGGGCCTTGCTCAAGGGCCCAAGAGTGGCAGCTTGGCGATACCGGGGCTTGAACCCCAGACCTTCCAATCGGCAACCCAGCGCCTTATCCGCTAGAGTCACCACTCCCCCATACTACAATCGTTCAGATTATTTTTTTTCCTCATTATTCTACACTCAGTATCCCATAAAGACAAACTGATTCTAGAAATGTATGTAAACATTGCCTGTAAAAAAACAAAACAAAAAACCCCCTTAAATCTCACATGTACCTTAGTATTTAAAACCTTTGCAACAACACTTGAAAATGAGCTCAGATGCCTCCTAATTCTCCTGATCATTGCTGAGAGGTTGCTACACTTTGACTAGAGTTTAATCGTGGAAAGGTTTATTGATTAGACGTGATTTGGAAAGGCACACTCTCTATAGAAGGCCACAGAGCTGACATTGCATATCAGAACAAAAACCCATCCATTAGGTGAAAGGAACTGCTTGCAGAGCTCAGAGACAGCAAAGCACACGTCTCCTCATCATGGCACCTGTTAGTGGGTGGGATTTATTAAGCAGCAAGTGAACATTTTGTCCTCAAAGTTGATGTTAGAAGTAGCAAAAATGGGCGAGCGCAAGGATTTAAGCGAGTTTGACAAGGACCAAGTTGTGACGTCTAAATGACTGGGTCTCCAAAACTGCAGCTCTTGTGGGATGTTACTAGTCTGCAGTGGTCAGTATCTAACAAAAGTGCTTAAAGAAGGAACAGTGGTGAACCGGCGACACGGTCGTGGGCGGCCGAGGCTCACTGATCCACGTAGAGAGCGAAGGCTGGTCCGTGTGGTCCGATCCAACAGACGAGCTCCTGTAGCTCAAACCGCTGAACAAGTTCATGCTGGTAATGCTCGATGGGTCACGACTGTTTTAAATAAATAAAGATTAAAATGTGGATAATAAAAGATTGTCATGTGGATATTAGGAGCACCAACCAGATTCATGTGAGGAAAGTGTTATTTATGTACAAATAAACATTCAGAACAAATCACGGTTGTGACAACCAATGAAGCGAGTGTTTTAGGTTTGGAATCACCAAGCATCATTTACTTACCACTGAACCATGGAATATTAGCTGTGCAGTGACTCAATGTTGGAGGCTAAAGCTTAACTGGTTACTCTGTAGGCTATCGTCACCAACATGAATATGATCTGCTGTAATTGTGTGTGTGTGTGTGTGTGTGTGTGTGTGTGTGTGTGTGTGTGTGTGTGTGTGTGTGATTTGCGGTTTAGAGTTAGCCTAATGCAACAGAAATGAACTACACTTATGAAATATCGAAAGCTCTGTCATCAAACCCGGTCGTTTCATTATCCTCACATCATGTGGAGACTTTCCAAAAGAGGCCCCACACTGTTTGGTCTATGAAGCTTGACGCAGGAACCAAACAGCATGGCTTATTAGGCAGGATGGGGACTGTTAAGCTGTCTGTGCTCTTCTTAATTCACACTTCTAGGCAAAAGACTGGTCATGATTAATGTCTTAGCGTTTGGCTGCTTTCAACACCTTTAAAGCTATTAGATTTGATTGCACAGATTATTAGTGTTTTATCCTGACCTGAACTTGGTAATATGGCAATGTAATAGATACCCATCCATTGGTGGAATAGTTAAAATTATTGCTATTATCTTCTATATTCATTTCCAGGTTCTATATTGTGTGATTGGACAAAAATAGACGCACGGAATGTGCCTGCAATATCCCACGTGACGGCACTGATGTAAATCTTTAAAACACCTGTGATCTCAGCAGGTGAATTGATGCCCTGCCGTTGTGACGCACTCTGAGTTCAATCTATGTAGAAAAGCTGTTGCACCGATTTGTTAGCTTCAGCAATGCAAAAAAACGCTACGCTACAACAAGTATTATATATTAGCAGTATTAGGGATATTAACTCAAACATGGAAAGAGCATAATTCTGCTAAAATATCAGAGGTTTCCAGATTGTCCATGCAGGGGAATTTGACTTTTTATACATTTAGTTGACTGCTTAGATGTTTAACTTAGATGTGGGGTTGAAAGACAGTGGTGGCTCAATGATTATGTCTCTTGGGTACATTTACATTTATGACATTTGGTTGGCGCTCTTATCCAGAGCGACTTACGTTTGTCTCATTCATACTACTGAGTGGTTTAGTTTCCCTGGTGGTCTAGTGGTTAGGATTCGGCGCTCCCACTGCCGCGGCTCAGATCCGATCCCCGGTCACGGAACCAACCCCAGCCATTAGGGTTGCACAAGCCAGTGCACTCTTAGTGCCGGTCCGGATAAAAGGGGAGGGTTGCGTAAGAGGGGCATCCAGCGTAAAAACATGTGCCAAATTAAACATGGGGATCACGAATATGGATGATCCGCTGTGGCGACCCCTACTGGGAGAAGCTGAAAGAAAGTTTATACTACTGAGTTGTTTTGCTCCTTGCTCAGGGGCCCACTAGTGGAAACTTTCTAAGGCTGTGAGTTCAACTAATGACCACATCGCCTTAACTACTAAACTACCACTCTATTGGCTGGGTCAATGATTAGAAGTCTCCTCCTATGCTGTCTTTGTTGGGCCCTCACACAAGGCCCTTAACTCTCTCTGCTCCAAGGGTGCTGTATCATGGCTGACTTTGCACTCTGACCCAAGCTTCTTAACTTCAAATTTGTGGTAACAGTTTGAAGGAGAACCACATATGGCTTGAAAAGTTGGGTGTCTCAGTCATTAAAAAATGTAAAAAGAAGACTTTCTTCAACACAAAGGTGTGTGCTGAAAGATGAAGACATGATGTATTGTCTAAACAGCACAAATGGGTCAAAAACCTCATGGAAGCCTGTTCTTTCCAGATGAATAAATATAATTCAACAAAGGAAAATCACCAAACTCAAGACAGAGTCATATAAACAAACACAACAAATCAGCTGACTCTTTTTTTTTTTTTTACAATCCTCCAGTCCAAAATCATCTGGTTTCTTGTACAATAAACTTAGGATTGTGAGCCCGTATTGGCATTTCCACAACTAAACCACATTCAGATGAGAAAATCTCTAAGCAGAGGTGTCTGTCATCTTTCTCTCATCCTCTGTCTATCTTTCTGTCTGTCTGCACCTGATAACATTGACCAATCTTCTTTAGCTTTCAGTCTGCCAGCGAAAGCAAATGCCAAAATAAAAAGACAATGGGGATGTGGCGTAAAGCAAGATTAGGACTCAGAAAGAGATAGATCGAGAGAGAAAGAGGAGGATGACAGATGAATGACAGTCTGACCTTCTGTCGCTGCAGATAACATCTCCCACAATCCATTTATAGATCATTGCTGATGAGATGATACGAAAATCGGGGCTAGATTACCGAAAGAGTGTCACTTTGAATTTACTATTAAAATGGAATGCATTTTGTGCATTGTCCTTTTTAAACAGGATAATGGGAGGAAAAGAGAGGGAGAAAGAGAGAGAGAAAGAGAGATAAGATTGGATGTTACGTTGTCATCTAATTGACATTGAAACTGTCTAAACCACTTTGTCAATAGATTGAAGCGCCAACTTTTCCTTTTACATCAAACAGCTTGTATGTCCTTCAAGTGTGTATGTGTGTGTGTGTGTGTGTGTGTGTGTGTGTGTGTGTGTGTGTGTGTGTGTGTGTGTATTTGCTGTACAACATACAATTTAATGCCTATCAGCGAGACATTGGAGTTTAATAGAGTCCATATATTTTTTTTCTATTTTTTTTTTATTGGAACATTTGTTGATGCAAATGAGGTTTAAATAAAACACGTATCCATTTGAATACTCAACAACTTTCTTTCAGCTTCTCCCATTAGGGGGCGCCACAGCGGACCATCCGCATGTTTGATTTGGCACGTTTTTACGCTGGATGCCCTTTCTAACGCAACCCCCCACATTTATCAGGGCTTGGGACCGGCACTAAGGCTTGTGCAACCCTAATAGCTGAGGTTGGTTCCCTGACCGGGGATTAAACCTGGGCCACAGCAGGGAATACTTAATAATAAAAAAAAAACAATTTAAAGATGTGAATAGGAAAAAGGTTTTTAAAACAGATTTCTACTGAAGTATATTAAATCAAAGAAAATCCTATATATTGTATGTTCACCTGTAATGAATCACAACACAAAACATTTTACAACTGCCTAATCCAGAGTGAATTATACCCGTGCAGATGAGATCAAGGGTCCAACAGTGGCATATTGGTGGTGCTGGGATTTGAACTCATAACCTTCTTATTAGTACGGTGGCCGAGAAGTGCAAAACACATTAACAAATCCAAAAACAAATTAACAAATCCAAAAACAAATCAACAAATTAAAAAAACACAACGACAAGTCAGACAAACCGGAAAAGGTAGGTATAGTTTGCGAATGGAAACTTCGAGATCATTGGACGAGACATCTGTCAGTCAAGATATACAGGTGAATGACAGGTGTCTTGTCCGATGATCTGTAAGTCAAACTATACCTACCTTTTCCGGTTTGTCTGGCTTGTCGTTGTGTTTTTTGGATTTGTTAATGTGTTTTTGAATTTGTTGTTTTGTTTTTGGATTTGTTAATTTGTTTTCGGATTTGTTCATTTGTTTTCCGATTTGGTAATCTATTTTTGGATTTGTTAATTTGTTTTCCGATTTGGTAATCTATTTTTGGATTTGTTAATTTGTTTTCCGATTTGTTAATGTGTTTTTGGATTTGTTCATTTGTTTTTGGATTTGTTCATTTGTTTTCGGATTTGTTAATGTGTTTTGCAGTTCTCGGCCACCGTAGATCAGGCATCCATCATCCTATGTTTTATCATGGTTTCAAAGCAATAAAACTGCTGTACTTTATTTGTTATATATCTATGTGGCTTGGATTGATAGATAAAACTTTATTGTCTTTGCATAGTACAGCAACACTGCAATGACATGTAGTTTAGCATCTAGCAGAAGTTTAAATAGTAGCAAGTGTGCAAACTGACACTTTTTGCACTTTTGGTAGATTATCTATCTATCTATCTATCTATCTATCTATCTATCTATCTATCTATCTATCTATCTATCTATCTATCTATCTATCTATCTATATATATATATATATATATATATATATATATATATATATATATCTTTGGCACTGTCCATGTTCTTTTGCCAGTGTGAGTCTAGTCTTCTTGACTCGGTGAAATACTCTTGGAAACTGTTTGTTACCTTACTGCACTTGACTATTAAAACAATAACTACTCTAAACTCTGGTCCTGCTTTTTATCCAAACAAACCGTAACAACTAAATGGTTATTGTTCCCACACTCCCCTAGGCCTAGCCAAGGTGGGAACGTAACAGATACATTAGAATGAAATATTCAGTTTACCTGAAGTAGAAGACCCAAACCTGTTCCAGTATGACCCCTGTGCAAAAAGCCAGCTACATGAAGATCCGTATTATATGGGTTCGAGTTGAAGATCTTAAGTGGGTTGCTATAGAGCTCTGAACTGAACTCGTCAGTTTCACAGCAGAGAGATGAAACTACTCAGTCGAGCATAGCACAACTGAACTAATGACTCACTAGAGGACGACTCGGTTTGACAGCAAGGGTCAAAGTGTGTGTGTGTGTGTTTGTTACTGTGTTTGTTCTTACACGGAGGTGACACAGCCACCACACACTCCTCCAGACCTGACACCTCTTTACTTCTGTCCTGTCCTAACAAATAATAAAACACTTGCTAATGACTGAAGCACTATGCTACTTTATGATGAGACATAGTCCTTAGCTTTCTCAAGAAATGAAAAAGCATTTTTTTTTCCAAGCAAATGATGTTATCTGAAGCTTTAGTGTTCTAGTTATGTACAAAGTAAAACCAGCCACTGTGTCAGGTTGAAAGAGCCGGGGTTTTTATGCCGTGTGTAATGGATTGAAGAGTATGCTAGGAATGAATGTGCATTGAATATACACACACGGTTAAAAAATGCAGGCAATTTACAGAACACAAATGTTCAGTAGATGCAAAGACAGTCATAGAACAGCCTAAGCACAAGCATTAGAACAAAACAGCAATCAAATTTACACAAACATGGCCATGAGGTTTGTATGTGCTTTTTGAACATCTCTTTCTACATTTAGTCACTAGGGTCATCTGGAGAGAAGTCAGTGTTCCAATTCATATAGCAGGCCAATATCTTCTAACACTTATTCATATAGCAGGCCAATATCTTCCACTCCACCATGTAAAATATATCTTAATTAAGCTGGTTTTGTGCACAGGGGCATTTGCATGCTGGAACAGGTTTGGGTCTCCTAGTCCAAGCAAAGAAAAAAACGTTATCTTACCGCATTCAAAGACATTTCTCCAACTTTGTGGTAACATTGATTACAATGTTGTAACATTGGTATCAATGAGCCACATGTGGCTGGAAAAGTCAGCTGTCTCAATACTATAGTCTCTACAGTAGTGCAATGCATAAAGTAATACATGAAGCTGGGGTCAGAGCACAGGGTCAGCCATGATACAGGCGCCCCTGAAGCACAGAAGGTTATGCGCTTTAACTATTGAGCTACCACTTCCCCATATTTATCACTAATGAGAAAACAAGAAAAACCTCAAAGAGATAATATGACTAAGAAACCTTTAGAGGAACCCATACTAGAAGAGAAACCCATCGTCATCCTCAATTCCATTCATTGATGACTTCATTCTAGTTCCATCATTGTTGAGGTTTTCAACTGTTCAGTGATGAATTGCCCTTTTAACAATGGACATTGATCCAAAGCAGCTTTACAAAAATTCATATAAATTCTTTCATCATAAATTAGTTCCTTTATCTCTAATAAGCGAGACAGTTGTGACAATGACAAGGAAAAACTACCTGAGATGATATAAAGAAGAAACTTTAAAAGGAGCCAGAAACAAAAGGGAACCCATTCTTATCTAAGTAGCACCAAATGTCCACTCATTATAGTTCCATCATTGTTAAAGTTCACGATGGACACTTGAGTGCAAAACTGTTCATGGCAATTGTATTCCTAAACCACTGTAGCAAACTGTTTATATTTGTCACAGTCCAAATCCATCTTCATGGTTATTGAGTTACCAGTAATCTGAAACATTTTTAAGCTGTCCTTGTGGAACCACCCTTGGTAGCAGCAGCGACTTTCTACTGCTGATCTCTTGAGATGTGCATACACAGCAATCTCTCCAAAAAAATAATGCAATGTGTGGCAGAATTGTGTTCGGAAGCACCTTGCTGATGAAAACGGAAAAACGCCCAGCTGTTCAGGAACCTAAATAACCACGTTTTACAAATGTGGTGAGCAGAAAAGCATTTTAGAATTCAAGAATCTTGAGGGAAATGGGCTAAAAGTGCAGACAAACAAAAATTCACTTCTGTCACCTATAAACAGCAATCTGTCAATTCAGATGGCACTTGATAACTAAACCTGGACAGTGACATTTTATTTTTATTATATATAGCTAACCAAATTCCTCTCTCAAAACGATATCATGAGCTGAGGAGGCATGCATTTCTGAGCGACATCTTTACAAACGTCAATAAAACGTATATTGCATTTGCTATGTAGGTTTTACAGATGGCTATGAAAAGAATAGATAAATAATTTAATAAATACACAGCTAGGTGATAACCTCCATCTGTCAGCTCTCTTATCGCTACGGAGAAAACACAATGTTTTTTTTTTTTCAGTCCCCCAGGACACTTGCCTGACTTAAAAAAAATACACACACACACACACACACACACACACACACACACACATATACATTGTTACAGTATATATATATATATATATATATATATATATATATATATATATATATATATATATATATATATATATATATATATATATATATATATATATACTGTAACAATGTGGCATGGCCAAACTGCCCCTGTTTGTGTATGCATCAACCCAGAAACAGTTCATCTGCAAATTTACCAGCCAACAAGCATTAGCCTGAGGAAAGTTCTCAGTGGACACACTTAGATGGAAACCCAAATAAACTCGATCCCAGTGCTACATATTCTTTTTTGCAAACTCTGGACCCCCAGAATCATCCAGAGACACTGTTTTTTTTGCAGCAGCAGCAGCAGCATTCTACATATCAGATACCAATATTTGAAATGTTTGTTTTTCCTCCCACTTCCTTGTTCAAGGTGAACTGTCACTGTCATTTTTCTCCAGATTGTTATATTAAGCTCTGCTTTGCAGGGTGCTGTCATGCTGGTCTGCAAGCGCCCTTGAAAAAGAAAAAGCTATGCGTGACAGGAACAGAGGGAAAAAATATGTGTTGGGCGACAAAAAGAGAACCTCAGAATGCATGTTTACAAAAGTAAGGAGATAGATCTTTTTTGTAATATAAGGAATTTAGTCTCGTTCATTGGTTCAATTTATATTCCCAATTCTGGACACCCTATTCCAGAGTACCCTTGAAATAATCTTACAGTGCATCCGGAAAGTACAGTATTTACAGCGCAACTTCTTTCCCGTTGCCATTATGGGGTATTGTTTGTAGATGTGAATATGTACTTTGATAAAAAATTATGAATTTTGTCCATTTTGGAATGACTGTAACATAACAAAATGTGGAAAAAGTGAAGCGCTGTGAATGCTTTCCAGATGCACTGCACTTATACAATAGAGCCGGTGACAGTTAAGGGCCTTTCTCAAGGGCCCAGCAGTGGCAGCTTGATGGAATTAAAACCCACAAACCTTTAATCAGAAGTTCATCATCTTAAACACTGATCCTACCCACTGAACCTACATATTTAAAAAATTTTCATTTGTTCAAAGGAGAACATATCATCCAAAAAAGCTGCCATTGCATGGCTCATTTTTACATCAAACATCCAGCACAAAATGGGAAAATGTGAGGACAGTTACTTTGACCGTTGCATGGTTGTTAGTGCCAAAGTAGCTCCCCTGGCTGTTTCAGAAACTGTCCTCTACGACTTTCACTGTACATACCAAATGAAAAAAATACAAAAATAAAGCCACTCCTGTTGAAGAAATGTCCTTGTTTAACAATGTATGTTGTCTCAAGGCAGCTTTACAAATATAAATATAAAAAAAGAATGTATACATTGGTTCCTTGTAAATGTAAGTGTGTCCGTAATGAGCAAGCCTGTGAGGAAGACTGTGGCAAGAAGAAAACTCCCTAAATTGGCATGAGGATGAAACCTTGTGAGGAACCAGACTCAAAAGGGAACCCATTCTCATCTTGGTGGCATCAAATATCCACTTATTACAGTTCCATCATTGTTAAGGTGTGCAGTGATAAGCGATTAGGTCCAACCTGTGATCCTGAGCCACTGTAGTAGACTGTCTAATCCATCCTCAAAGTTCTTGAGTTGCTCAGGAAATTCTTTGATCTTTAGGTTGTTCATGTGGAACCATCCCCAGCTGCACTGAGTGGTCGCTAATTGAAGAGAACTCCATCCAGAGGTAGGGCTTCAAACAGAGATAGGAACAGTGGTTGCTTGTTGCTGGTACCTCAGGAGCATGTTTAACTCAACAGAGAGAAACAGAGAGGGAGAAAAGAGGGGTGACAGGGAGAGAGAATAAAGTTGATTAAGTATCCTTATTGTTATATAAAAGTTACCGACTTTGACCAGTGTGATTAGGACTCCGACAAGATTAGCTATGGCAGCATAACTAAAATGTCGAACCAGAAGTTTACATAGACATGATCGATCTCTGGGATTCACTGTCAACAAAACTGAGCAAACACATGAGAATATCCAGGGAGACCTACAGTTATCACAGTGAGATCTGTGAGATCTTTTACTGATATATATATTTTTTGCAATTTTACAAACCTTGATCTCATCTAAAAGAAAAGACTATCAAATCTGTTTCCTGTGCCTCGCAATTCTCCTGATAGCAGATGGCATGAGTGTAATAAGAGAAGGACAGACTGAGACAGGTGACATTTTCATTTCACATTTCTGCTTTCTACCACTTTACTTAGTTAGCAATTAGCCACAACGAGTTAAGCAAAAGAATGTTTTTATTGCACTTAAAAAAAAAAAAAAAAAAAGAAACAAGGATATTCTCATTTGATTCCCACCAATTCTCATCTTGTTTTCAGCCACACGTTCCCAGGTAATGATGTGTAGGAAATAGAATATGATGCAAGTAATACTATTTGGTGTATCTCAAGCTTGATGGCTCATTGGCTCAGTGTTGCTATGACCTTGAATGTGGCTAGCTTCGTCTAGCTTTGTTTTATGATTTATTATTTATTCACAGGAAATGCTCTATGGTCTATGCGAAAAATGCTCACTCGGACAGGGCAGACTTCTGTCACACCCCAGCTGTGTGCGTGTGTGTTTATGCTTCAGTGGCATTTCAGAGCACATACCCTTTTTAAGGTTAAGCTTTATGTGCAATAACATGCAAAAGAAGACCAGGTCATTACTATTTCAGCTGTTTCAGCATATCCAGCCCCCTGTATAAAAATGCCATTAAGATATTATAGACAGTCCAAGGTTATGTCATGGGCAGTAGGAAAAAGCATTTCACTGCACACTGTTTTGATTACGCTTGTGTATCTGACCAATAAAATGTGAATTTGAAGTTATTTATAAGGTTTCGCTTTATATGAATGTCTCTCACTCTGTCTGTATTCCTGCCTAATACAAGCAAACAAGCAGGGAAATGAAATGTATCCCTAATATCTTTCTCACTCGGCTTCGATACATGCTTTGTAAAATGCATCCAGCGGGAACCAGGATTCATATACGTCTTCGATAGGAGATCAGATTTCTAGAAATGATCTGATTTGAAATACCACCCAAGGTTAATGAGGTGTCTAGGATGGGAAAACTAGAAGTACCATCCCATGTTGCTTGCTTGGCTTTATTTGAAGTAAACCTCCAGCATACTGTAAGTACTGTAAGTGTTAAACAACTGAGAGATCCAAGTTTAAGGACTAGGTTCTTTCATAGGAAGAGGGGATGCTTCCTTCAGGTGATGGTAAATACCTCAACCCCGCTGGAGATTCAGTCCTTCGGATAAAATAGGAAATGATATTATTTGAGACTTTGTGTTTAAGTACCATGTAATCTGATTGAAAAAGACAGAGTGAGAGACCTTGTCACTGGTGGAGGAGTTCATCACCTGGTGATCTAATAGAACAAGACAGTCTAAGAGGCTTTGCTGCTGGTAGACAAGTTTAAGTCCCTTGGAATGTGATGGAAAATGATAGACTGGAAGACATTATCTTGATAGGTGACTTTAAATACAATGGAATCGGATGAAAAAAGACTAAGAGGCCTTACTTGTAGTGGAGAAGTTGAGGTCCTTTGTGTGATCTGATGGAAAAAGACAAAGCTTAAAGACTGTTCTCAGTAGGGGAGTTTCTTGGGATCAAATAGAAACTGATAGAAGGAAAGATATTACTATGATAGATGAGTTTAAGTACCATGGAATCTAATGGAAAAAGGCTTGAGAGACCTTGCCCCTATTGGAGGAGTATAGGTTCCTTGGAACCAGTTGGAAAAAGAAAGACAGTACCCAGATGAATCAGTTTGAGTACTTCGGGATCTTCTTCTTCTTCTTTCGGCTGCTCCCATTAGGGGTCGCCACAGCGGATCATCCGTCTCCATACCACCCTGTCCTCTATATCTGCCTCTTTTACACCAACTACCTGCATGTCTTCCCTCACCACATCCATGAACCTCCTCCTTGGCCTTCCTCTTTTCCTCCTACCTGGTGGCTCCATCTTCAGCATTTTTCTACCAATATAATTCATGTCCCTTCTCTGCACATGTCCAAACCATCTCAATCTCGCCTCCCTCACCTTGTCACCAAAACATCCTACATGTGCTGTCCCTCTAATAAACTCATTTCTAATCTTGTCCATCCTCGTCACTCCCAACGAAAACCTCAACATCTTCAGCTCTGCTACCTCCAGCTCCACCTCCTGTCTTTTACTCAATGCCACTGTCTCTAATCCATACAACATCGCAGGTCTCACCACAGTCCTATAAACTTTCCCTTTCATTCTTGCAGATACTCTTCTATCACAAATCACTCCTGTCACTCTTCTCCACCCACTCCACCCTGCCTGCACTCTTTTCTTTACTTCCCTAACACACTCTCCATTACTTTGCACTGTTGACCCCAGGTACCTGAACTCCTCCACCTTCTCCACCTCTTCTCCCTGCAACCGCATCACTCCACTGCCCTCCCTCTTATTTACACACATGTACTCTGTTTTACTCCTACTGACTTTCATTCCCCTTCTCTCCAGCACATATCTCCACCTCTCCAGGCTCTTCTCAACCTGCTCTCTACTCTCACCACAAATCACAATATCATCTGCAAACATCATAGTCCAGGGAGACTCCTGTCTGACCTCGTCCGTCAACCTGTCCATCACCACTGCAAACAGGAAAGGGCTCAGGGCCGATCCTTGATGCAGTCCAACCTTCACCCTGAACCAGTCTGTCGTACCTACTGCACACTTTACTGCCGTCACACTGTCCTCATACATGTCCTGCACCACCCTCACATACTTCTCTGACACACCAGACTTCCTCATACAATACCACAACTCCTCTCTCGGCACCCTGTCGTACGCTTTCTCTAAATCCACAAATACACAATGCAGCTCCTTCTGTCCTTCTCTATACTTCTCCATCAACATCCTTAAAGCAAATAAGGCATCTGTGGTGCTCTTCCTCGGCATGAAACCATACTGTTGCTCACAGATGGTCACCTCTTCTCTCAGCCTGGCTTCCACTACTCTTTCCCATAACTTCATGGTGTGACTGATCAACTTAATTCCCCTGTAGTTACTGCAGGTCTGCACATCTCCCTTATGCTTAAAGATCGGTACCAGCACACTCCTTCTCCATTCCTCAGGCATCCTCTCCCCTTCCAGAATCCTGTTAAACAATCTGGTTAAAAACTCCACTGCCATCTCTCCTAAACATCTCCACGCTTCTACCGGTATGTCATCTGGTCCAACCGACTTTCCATTCTTCATCCTCTTAATCGCTGCTCTCACTTCCTCCTTACTAATCCTATCTACATCCTGCTTCACCAACTCCACATCCTCCAACCTTCTCTCTCTCTGATTTTCCTCATTCATCAGCTGCTCAAAATACTCCCTCCATCTTCTCAACACACTCTCCTCACTAGTCAACACATTTCCCTCTCCATCCTTTATTGCTCTAACTTGCAGTACATCCTTCCCAGCTCGGTCCCTCTGCTTGGCCAATCGGTATAAATCCTTTTCTCCTTCCTTAGTGTCCAACCTCTTATACAGTTCCTCATATGCCTTTTCCTTGGCTTTCGCCACATCCCTTTTAACCTGCTGCCGCATCTCCTTGTACTCCTGCCTACTTTTCTCATCACTCTGTCGATCCCACTTCTGTTTTGCCAACCTCTTCCCCCTAATGCTCTCCTGCACTTCCTCATTCCACCACCACGTCTCCTTGTCTTGCTTTCTATTTCCAGATGTCACACCAAGTACTTTTCTAGCTGCCTCCCTCATCACTCCTGCAGTAGTTGCCCAATCATCCGGCACCTCTTCACCACCACCGAGCCCCTGTCTGACCTCTTCCCTGAACCTCACACTACACTCTTCCTCCTTCAGTTTCCACCATCTTATTCTTCTTTCAAACCTTACTTTCCTCCTCTTCTTCTTCGCCTCCAAAACCATCCTACAGACCACCATCCGATGCTGTCTAGCTACACTGTCCCCCGCCAACACCTTACAGTCTCCAATCTCCTTCAGGTTGCATCTCCTACACAGAAGATAATCCACCTGTGTGCACCTTCCTCCACTCTTATACGTCACCCTATGATCCTCCTTCTTCTTAAAATACGTGTTCACCACTGCCATTTCCATCCTTTTAGCAAAATCTACCACCATCTGCCCTTCCACATTCCTCTCCTTAAAACCATACCTACCCATCACCTCCTCATCACCTCTGTTCCCTTCACCTACATGCCCATTAAAGTCTGCCCCAATCACCAATCGTTCTTTCCTAGGTACACCATCTACCACTTCATCTAATTCACTCCAGAATCTTTCTTTCTCCTCCATCTCACAGCCAACTTGTGGAGCATAGGCACTGATGACATTTATCATCATCCCTTCAACTTCCACCTTCACGATCATCACCCTATCAGAAACTCTCTTCACCTCCACTACACTCTTACTGTACGCTTCCTTCAGAATCACCCCTACACCATTTCTCTTCCCATCCACACCATGATAAAACAGTTTAAACCCACCTCCAATGTTCCTGGCCTTACTCCCTTTCCACTTGGTCTCCTGAACACACAACACATCTACCTTTCTCCTCTCCATCATATCAGCTATCTCTCTCCCTTTACCCGTCATAGTACCAACATTTAAAGTACCAACCCGAACCTCTACTCTCCTACACTGCTCCTTTTCCTGCCGTCTCTGTAGACGCCTTCCTCCTCTCCTTCTCCTCCTTCGGCCAACAGTAGCCCAATTTCCACCGGTACCCTGTCGGCTAACGATACCTGTGGCGGTCGTTGTTAACCCGGGCCTCGACCGATCCGGTATGAAATTCTCATTTGTGATCCGCATATTTGATTTGGCACATGTTTTACGCTGGATGCCCTTCCTAACGCAACCCTCCCCATTTACCCGGGCTTGGGACCGGCACTAAGAGTACACTGGCTTGTGCCCCCCTAATGGCTGGGTTTGTTTGAGTACTTCGGGATATGATGGAAAAAAGACAGCCCTTGATGGAGAGGTTCTTTGGGATGTGATGGTAAGAAAGACAGGCTGTAAGACCTTGCCCCTAGTGGTAAAGCATAGGTTTCTTGAATCCTCTTGGAATCCCACATTCTGTGAATAAGTTACACGACATATCAAAGCAGTTTCCGCAGTGTTATAGTTTTTGTACCAGTAGGTGATCGAGAACCAGAAGCTTACTTTGTCCACATTGTCAATTTTGTCTCTTTCCATCTATAATCAACACGTTATGTGAACCTCATGTTGTTTGTTTTGAGCTTTGTGTAGTTCCATGTTGTTGTTTTTGTTTTTTTTATGTTGTCCAATGTAACACTTTGGTCCTGGAACTTCACTACATATAGTTGGAATGACAATAAAAGCCTAGTTGATGACTTGACTTGACAGATCATGGTAGTGACAAAAAGAAAAACAAAAAAGTTAAAAACTATAAGTGCATAAGGTGAAAATATTCATCACAGGGCTGTTAGGCTTAGGTTGAGGAGTTTAGCAATCTGGGAAGGTTCCTGAAGTTCCTGAAAGCCACTGCTCCACAACATCAAAAGAGATTCTTACAAAGAGACATCCTGGTCAGCATCTATCTTTAGGTTTTGAGAAGCAGACATTTTTACAGTGGTTAAAGAATTTAGTAAAGCGCTGAGGAATAGGAATGAGAATGATTTTTTGCAGTGATGACGGAAGCTAATGATGAAGTGCCAACATTTTTAGATCTTATACAATATATGCTCTTAATGCACTCATCATGCATAAAAACGTATTAAAGAAATGTGCATTTGTTATTCTCTCCCCAGACATTAAAGATATTAGGTACTTATTGCACCAGCATTTTTCTTCTCAGTGATAAAAGTCACTTTAAGAGCCTTTTTTCTCCAGGCTTCAACTGCATTCAACCTTCTTTTCATTTAGTCAGTCTCAGTGGGAATGATGCAATTCATCATGTTGGATATTTAGAGTGTGCACAAGAGACTCAAGTCAATTTGTCAACCCTTACCTCAAACCGCAGGGGGATGGGAGCCCAGTCTGATTCACTCAACAGGGAAGCCAAGGAAAGTAAAAAAAATTATAATAATTCACTGATGGTTATTAGGTTCATGACCAGGTTGTGCAGAAGGTATGGAAAACCAAACGTTCTCAAGTGGTCTCCTTAATCTTAAGGTAATAAATTCAAAAGAGTAAAGGAGATGTTTGTCATAAAGTAGTTCCTTTTTATTTTTATACATTTATTTCTAATAGGTAAAAAAATTTGCCACAATAAGGAGGAAATTAATCCTTGATTTGGTATGAGGAAGAAACCAGAATGAGATTAACCAGACTTATCCTTAAAAGGAAACCCATCCTCATTTGGATGACACTGAAAGTCCATTATAGGTTCATCATTGTTAAAGCTTTCAAATGTTTACTGATGGACACTTGAATGCTAAACTATTTGTGGTAAATGCCATCTCAAGCCATCGTAGCAATCGTCTTCTTCTTCTTCTTCTTCTTCTACTGTCCTGGGGCAACTGTGGCAAGGAACATTTTTAAATCAATACATTTTTATTTGTATAGCACTTATAACAACCGAGATCAGCTTTACACAGATAAAGCCGTAATAAACAAATTCCCCTAAAATGGTATGAGGAAGAAACCTTGAGAGGAACCAGACTCAACAGGGCAACCCATCCTCCTTTGGGTGACACCAAGAGTGTGATTATAAATAATCAAATACATTATAAACACTGGAAAGTGAGAACTACCATGAGCAGTGTGTGATTATGAGTAATGCCCTATCTACAGTCTTCTACAGTCGGTTACAGTTGTAGATCCAGGAGCTCCTGAGCCACTCATGAATTGACTCAACATCTGAGATCATTATAGATTCAACACCAACTCCTCCATACCAGACCCTGTAAATGTTCAGTAATAGAGAAATAGCATATGTAGAATGTTTCTTGAGTAACCGCTGCAGCCCGGGTTCGATCCCCGGTCAGGGAACCAACCCCAGCCACTCTTAGTGCCGGTCCCAAGCCCGGATTAATGGGGAGGGTTGCGTTAGGAAGGGCATCCAGCGTAAAAACATGTGCCAAATCAAACATGCAGATGATCCTCTGTGGCGACCCCTGATGGGAGAAGCCAAAAGAAATGCCTGAACTCTTCATGAGGAGGGACACAATTGGAGCTGGAACAATCTCTGGATGCTTTGTCAATTTTACATTCTTAAATATTGGAAAATAATACACAGCTTGATTGTCTTTTGCACTGCTTTTATTTAGTTGTATGTGGCTGTTGATTCACTTGCTGTTTGACACTTGCCTCCTTCAAGAATCTTGCACCGGAGGTTTGGATCTGGCTGCTCTGCTCGAAATCTCAGATCAGTGGAGTGCTGTGCTAATGAATGACCTTTTGCAAGTGTCTTCTATTTTCACACATGATCTCTGGTGCTCAACCAGAGTGACCATCCGAATATTTTTCACCTTGCCTCTGTTTAGCCAGACGCTCTAGACTTTAGACTATCTCTAGAGTTTGTATTTTGTTCCAATTTCTTCCACATAAGAATGACAGAAGCTACTGTGCTCTTTAGATCCTGCAACAGATTCACAATACAATCCTGCGTCTGAGCGCTGCAAGCAGCTCTTTTAATCTCATGGTGCGGTTTTTGCTCTGATCTGCTTTTCTAGACCTGATGTAAACAGGTGTGCGCCTTTTCAAATCAAGTCCAATCAATTGAATTTGTCACAAGTGCACTACAATCAAAGTGTAGAATCATCTCTGAGATAATTCTGAGAAGCGGTAAAGCACCTGAGCTACATTTCATTAGCAAAAGGATCTGAATGCTTAGTATGAGGTGTTTTTATTTTTTCATTGCAAGGGGATGATAAATGTTTTTTTGCTTTGTCATGTATGAATTGTAGATTTTTACATACTTTTTTTTCAAAAGGCTCCAATAGACAAGAAAAGGTGAAAAAACTATATAATAATTAGTTTTTTATAACTTAGGCATGTATGTGTGTGTAAACCAAAACTTTTCTTTTTCCTAATTAGAAAATTGCTTGCATTTGTCATGTCTCAGTAGGGAATTTAGCTAAAATCACTGTAGGAAGCTGAGATAAACTATCCCTCCTTTTTTTTGTTGAACCCATGTCCCCGAGATCATCCCTCATCCCAAACTCTCCTCACAACCACCGTTTTAGAGCTCATTGTGAATTATTGAAAGTTGTCCAGGTGTTGTATTGCAATTCATAAGGTTCATGATTGGTCCAGCGATGTATCATGAGCCATCAGGAGTGTACACTCGCACAACACAGCAACCGACTTAGCAATTAGTGAGCTTGTCACTCACAGCGCCTGCCGTGGAACGTTTAATTTGGTATCTGCATGCACCATCTATCATATTTAAGGCTGACATCTTTACCGCACTGTAACTCATTTGAGATAAACTTGCATTAATTGCTCCTACTGTTAAGTGGCTCGCTCGGTGTGTGGCAGCCGAGCCATCTGCATGCTAATTCACCTCAGATTGAAGCCGTGATGAAAATACCTGAGGCTTGCCTAATGGTGCTATCACGCTTAAGAAGTTACCATAATTTTATCCAATTATCCCTCAATTATTAATGTATTTAATTATTTTAATCTTAAATACAGCACATGAAAGCACATCCATACAATTTGTACTTGTTTTTTTTTTTAGTGTCCTTCTATGCCATATACAATAATCAATATTTCAATCCAGCATGCCAAAAAGTTTACAATCACTGAAGCTCCTGTACATGCATATTTATTTCATGAACATTTTATTTGTTTCTCAAGGAGATGCAATGAAGCAGTGGCTTTGTGCTATTAGACTCATTTATATGTACTTGTTTATTACCAAGTGGTAGTATTGAGGTTTTGCAATACAGATAAAGGCAACTTCAATATAAAGATAAACTTCAACTCCAGCCCATGTAAACCCTATCTTCATGGAGTTGGCTTTAAGCACAAGGGCATTGTCAAGCTGGAACAAGTTTATGATTTAAGTAACATCCTATCTAATAATCACCAAATTTGTGGTAATAGTTTGGGTAAGATTCACAGGTCCCCTGGTGGTCTAGTGGTTAAGATGCAGCGCTCCCACCGCTGCGACCCGGGTTCAATTCCCGGTCAGGGAACCATCCCCAGCCACTCTTAGTGCCGGTCCCAAGTCCGGATAAATTGGGGAGGGTTGCGTTAGGAAGGGCATCCAGCGTAAAACATGTGCCAAATCAAACGTGCGGAGGATCCGCTGTGGCGACCCCTAACGGGAGAAGCCGAAAAGAAAGTTTGGGTAAGATTCACATATGGCCAGTGGTGGACAGTGACAAAGTAAATGTAATTAAGTATCTTTTTTCATGCATTTGTACTTTTTACGTAAGTATTTTCATTTGGGGAGACTCAAAACTCCTGACTTGAACTTTCCGCATCACCCATAACCTTATTTGCGAACATTTTGGGCTAAGAATAATCAATAGATATTAATCAGTATGTTACTAATTACTATAATTCAATTAATAAATTGGTGTGTTAAGAGTAACTTTTTTTTTTACATAAACTGAATTTATTAACCATAAACTTTCTTTCAGCTTCTCCCATTAGGGGTCGCCACAGCGGATCCTCCGCACGTTTGATTTGGCACATGTTTTTATGCTGGATGCCCTTCCTAACGCAACCCTCCCCAATTTATCCGGGCTTGGGACCGGCACTGAGAGTGGCTGGGGATGGTTCCCTGACCGGGGATCGAACGCGAGTCGAAGCGGTGAGAGCGCTGCATCTTAACCACTAGACCACCAGGGGACCACGAATTTATTAACAATAAAATAGACTTTATTTGTCACATATACATTACAGCACAATGAAATTCGTTCTTCACATGTCCAAGCTCTAAAGCTGGGGTCAGCCATGATACGGCTCCCCTGGAGCACAGAGGGTGAAGGGCCTTGCTCAAGGGCCCAAGAGTGATCCTGGGGCTTGACCTGCCGACCGTCCAATCAGTAACCCAGCACCTTAACCACTGAGCTACCACTCCCCACAAGAGTCTTGTGACAAAAATGATGATATCAACATCATAATAAATCATTGTACTTCAGATACGTAAGTACATTTAAAATCAAATACTTTTGTACTTTCACTCAAGTGAAAGTTTGAAGGGACACTTAAGCAAGTACATGCTACTTTGTCCATCACTGCATATGGCTGGAAAAGTCAAGTGTCCAAATACCTTTGTTGATACAGTGTAGTTTACTTATAGATCACAGCGCTCAAGATAAAGTTTCACAGGTTTCATGTTGCACATCCTAGTGGAAGTAGACTGGAGGATGTTCTCCCTGGAGCGTTTTTGGATCATCTGCTGATCATAAATGAGAAATATTTCCATTCTGATATATGATTTGTTTGCCACAAATAAACCGTTCGCAGATGGAACAAAGTCGAACGGAGTAAACTGCATCAACACTCAAGCATTAACAGAAGGTCAAACAACAGTTGGCATTCTGTTCAATTTTCAGCAATATACTTTGGTGGGAAAATAGACTTAAACAGTATAAAATTGGATACTTTTTTAATTATTATTTAAGCTCAGAACAATTGAAACTGACTAACGAGTAAAAGTTTGAGACTACGGTAGATTGCAGGTTGTCAAGGGTTTCCCGCCCTTTGTCCGCCTTTTGCATAGAATTCTTTTCAAAAGATAATTATGCATTTCAATATACAGAGCATACAATCTATATAATCATCCTAAATATTAATTTCATAATCGAGCAAGATTTGATTTGAATTAAAAAGTAGGCGTGCCAATACTAGAACCAGCATCCGGCTTTATTTCTGGTTCATTTCTCTGTTCAGCTGATATCTCATAATAAAACAATGATATGCTACAATTCTGATAATAATGTGCCATAATATTTGATGCCATGGCAGCTTGCCACATGCTAATGTACAATGATTTTCTGCGTTTCGCACAAAATTTAAATGTATTAAAAAAATGTATACATGCATCATAAAAAGCTAATTTATAATCAAGTAACAATTAAATTATATAATGGGGGTGCCAATATTTTTAGAAACAGCATCCAGCTTTCTGATACTTATAAGCAGACTGTGAAATACACCTGTCATGCTTGATAGCTTGTGCTAGTGATAGCTAATAATACAAGTTGATATCTAGTAATAAAACGGTGATATGCTACAATTTTTTATAATAATGTGCCATAATATTTGACAGCTTCCCACAAGCTAATTAACACTAAGTGTGCTCTAGTGGCTTAAGTCCAAATGTAATTGCAAATACTGCATGATGACTGTCATAACATTAGCAATAACATGTCACATCATGAAATTCAATCTGTGTAAACATTTTGTTAAGGTGGTCTGTGCGTGAGACGTTTTTAGTCATTGCTTCACTTTAATGATCTTCTATAGCAACCCTTTAATCTTTGAACTGGCTTGGCAGGTAAAGAACACGATAATGACACGTTTTCTGTCAGATCTCATTTAGATGGGAACTCAACAAAACAGTCTTCCATTATGGTAGACACAGACTCCGAATGCTTGTGCCCACTTGTTACACACTCCAAAACTTTGTTTAATCTAACTGTTGGTTGATTTAAGGTGTGCTCATTTACACATTGATATCTCATTGCCGACCTGTTTTGCCCCTCATTTTACTATTAGTACATCATCTGACCATTTCTTGTGTTCTGAATACAACTTTGCTTTTCGATTTGGGATTATTTTGCATGATTATTGACTCAAACTGCACTTGGGTGGGGAGGTGGTTCCTCACTTGTTAATGCTTTGGGTTACTGATTAGAAGGTTAGGGGTTCGATCACTGGTATCTCCAAGCTGCCTCTCTTTGGCCCCTGAGCAGGGACCTCACCCCTCAGTTCTCCAGTGATACTGTATCATGGCTGACCTTGTGCTTTGACCCTGGCTTCCTAACATTGCTGGGAAAGGAGACGAAATAATGTTACTGTGTTGTAAAATTCAGGTGTAAAGCACATTTCTTTCTTTCTTGCATCTACTTCTAGTGGCTTCTCTCGTCTTTTGTGACAGTTTTCTACACGTTAATGGCATTTCATCTGTAACTGGAATAAAAAAAAGCACCACTTGAACAATTTTGTCACTATGAAAGGTACATGACACATTAATGACACAATAATGACTTTTTTATAGCTAAAGAAAAAGAACCCAGATGAGGTGTGACATTTTTCTATTGTTGAAATAAAGAAGGCACATTATTATTATTATTATTATTATTATTATTATTATTATTATTATTATTATTATTATTATTATTATTATTATTATTAATGCAATAATGCACAACAGACAATTAACACAATATTTCAATAAAATTTTATTTTTATAACAATTGCCTTAATGCAGCTTCACATATTATAAGAATTGTAGAACAACAATTTAAATAAGCGAACTATGTATATTGATCCCCATAATGTATTTAATAATGACATTTCAACTAGAGGAAACACATCCCTCTATGCTCATAGCTTTATATTCTATATATGAATGACACACTCATGGCATTGTTTCCAGTAAACAGATTTATCTATGCCACACTAATGCCAATTGTGTCAGCAACTGAAATAAAGACAGTACTTCTGTAACAGTTTATCACTTTATGACAGTTACATGGTATTTGTCTATAATAAAAAACCCACTACAGTAGGTTGCAGGTTGCTGAAAGTTTGTCAAAATGGTTTTATTGAACACAATATTTATACATTCTAATATACAAAGCATCTATACGAAACAAGCATCTTGATTATTATCAATAAATAATCAAGTAGTAATCAAATGTAATAGTAAGGGTGCCAATACTTTTAGAAACATCATCTAGATTTTTAATGCTTGTGGGCAGAAAGTTCAATGTTGTACACTGTTGTCATATCATACACCTGTCATGTCTGATATCATGTGCTGTCATGGTTATTAATCATAGAACATTTATGGAACTTTGTGGATACCTGACCATAAGGTTTTTGAACTTCCCACTCCCCATTTAGTGCCCATTTGCTCTTATAAGAACCTCCACTCATCTGGGAAGATGTTCCACGAGATTTATGCTCATTCAGCCACAAGGGTGTTAGAGAAGAGAAGTACTGATGTAGGTGAGGTGAGAAGGTCTGGGGTGCAGTCAGCATTCATGCTCATTCTAAAGGTGTTTAATAAGTTCGAGCTTAGAGTTCTATAGCAGGAGATCTTTCACTTCAACCCATTTAAAGTATATATTTATTTGTGCTGGCTTTGTGCACAGTGGCATTGTCATGCTGGAACAATACCTTTATACCTTTATCCATATAGTGTAGTTACGACATGTTTCTATAGCTAAAGTAAAGCCTTTTCAACACTCTGTTATACAGTATTGGTGTCGATATTATATAACACATCTCTTTCTTATCCATTTGTTTCATATGGAATGACAAGTATGACACAATCATGTCATTTTTGTCTACAACTGCGTCGTTAATAAACTAAAGAAAGCACCCTTTTAACCACCTTAGCACTCTATTACAGGTCTAGCCTTTTAACAACACTATACCACAGATACATGACACAATAATGACATTTTTTCTACAGCTAATAGATAATAAACCTCCTTCCTATCTGTCTTGACACTCTGACAGATACATGACACCATAACATCATTTCTAGTGTTGCTACAATCGGGATTGTACATACCACGGTATTGGCATTTGGCTTAAAATCAAACAATTCTGGTTTATGTTTTGTGTAAATACTATTGAACGGAATTGAACTGAAATAATGAGTGTGACTGACGACAGCACATTTAATTAGCTACATGATAACAGCCATTCAGTAAAAATAGATTGTTATGATTTTATTTACTTTCTAATTCAAAATAAATACTGGCCAGGAACGCTTACATTTTAAAGGAATCAATAGTTAGAAAGTCCTCCTTAAACCACTTCAAACTCAACTTCTTGATGAAGAAAATACATTAATCTTCTTTTCTTCTTCTTTTCATTGAATTTTGAGCAGGCAGGACGACGTGTTCTGACTGCAAAAGAAAAAAAACAAAAACATTTTTATAGGGTGTAAGCCACATTTAGACCAGAAAAGGCTTAAAATAGTGTTTACTGCTGGTGCCGTTTTGAACTGTGTTTGTGGAGCAGATAAACGGGACGATGAGATTCAAGGGATGACGAAAAAAGCACCTCGATAAATTCAATTATCAACATGTAATACGATTTCTCCTGGTGTGAAAGTGTGTCTGTCTGTCTGTCTGTGTGTGTGTGTGTCTGTCTGTCTGTCTGCCTGTCTGTGTGTCTGTCTGTCTGTCTGTGTGTCTGTCTGTCTGTCTGTCTGTCTGTCTGTCTGTCTGTCTGTCTGTCTGTCTGTCTGTCTGTCTGTGTGTCTGTCTGATCAGCCAACATATGGATTAAATGGCTCACTTCCCTCAAGTCATCCGTGTTGATTCTTTCAACACTCTCACAAACACTCTCGCAACACTCTGAGCAGCTGAGAAAAACAATGTGTGTGTGTGTGTGTGTGTGTGTGTGTGTGTGTGTGTGTGTGTGTGTGTGTGTGTGTGTGTGAGAGAGAGAGAGAGAGAGAGAGAGAGAGAGAGACAGAGACAGAGACAGAGAGAGAATGACGATATGACGATCAACCAGTTATCAGTTTAGTCCAAGTTTCCCAGGATCATTGATTGTAATAAAGCCTGCTTATGTGTCTAGGGAAGATATATATATATATACATAAAAAACCTAGGAAAAAAAAAATAAATTTGCTTCTATAAATAAATAAATAAATAAATAAATTGGTGCAATAATAAATGAAAAAATAAGAAATTAATGTAGAAATCAATTTAAAAAAAACTAAAAAACATGAACAAATAAAACAAGATTCATTATGTTTCGACCACATTTGTCCTAGAAGTAAATAAAATGGTGTCTTGCACTTTTGCCTTTTGTTGACATTGACACTATTGTTTTTTTCTGGCATCCACATATAATTTATTATGAATTATTTTTGTGCATTTTAGTTCAACAGCATCACTAGAAAAGGTCATAAGAAAGAAATCCAGAATTATACAACAAAGCAAGAAACAAGGCTTGTGTTGATTTCTTTACAGCCCAGACTCTAGATTTGTACAACAATCAGGCATAATACTATGAGCGGTGATCACTGATGATCTCTTCAGCATGGAACATGTTAGTGGGTGGATTTATTTATTAGGCTGCAAGTGAACATTTTGTCCTCAAAGTTGTTGTTGGAAGCAGGAAAAATAGTCGTAAGGATTTGACGAGTTTGACAAATTGTGACGTCTAGACGTCTGGGTCAGAGCAATTTCAAATCTGCAGCTCTTGTGGGATGTTCCTGGTCTGCAGTGGTCAGTGTTTATCAAAAATGCTCCAAGGAAGGAACAGCGGTGAACCAGCGACAGGGTCGTGGGCATTCGAAGCTCACTGATACACGTTTGGAGCAAAGGCTGGCCCGTGTGGTCCGATCCAACAGACGAGCTCCTGTAGCTGAAACTGCTGAACAAGTTCATGCTGTTGATGATCGACGTGTAGCAAAAGAGGGCCAACACAATATTGGGCAGGTTTTCATAATGTTATGCCTGATCAGTGTATGTAAAGTGGTGCCAAGGGATTACACATGATACAACTGTTTACGACTACAATTGCCCTCCTGCATTTATAATGACGCAACTGTAATGATTATTCAACCCAGATGGAAATGGGATCCATCTTGAGTCTAGTTTTCTGGTGTCACATTTTTTCCTCATCAGCATTGTCTTTGGATTTGAATCCACACCTTCTGACCAATCTGACCAATTTGACAATACTGGTATTTTTTTAATAACCACATTATTTGACTGCATTGTGTATTGTGTGTGGTGATGCATGTGACATAAAAACTGTAATTGTAATTTATTATTCAATCTGTGACATTTTATTCGCTCACCCATAATGCAAATCTTCCATTTCTGGAAGAATTAGCTTTTGTCAGACCAAAACATTACCCCCAAGATGCTCCCTTGGTGTCTCTTAAATTGTTTATTTTTCTGGATGAACCACAAACATTCAGCAAAACACATTCAGCAATCGGAGCAGCCAGGGAACAAAACCTCCATAGAAACCATAGACCATAAACCATATTATTCCGGTGAGCAAAAATCTGCTTCTCAAATGTCTTCTCCTGTATTTCTTCTTCTGAGCATGTCTCCCATCTGAAATGCAAAGCCAGACAGCACAGAACGTTTCTACAGTCCGTTCTCGCTCTCAGCTCTATCAGAATTCTGCAACAGCTCGACCTGTAAACTGCATCAGCAGTCAAGCGAGCTCTCATTCCTATAATCCTGTGTGTTACAGCTCAAGCTATTCATGCGATGGTTATGCCCTTTTTTATTCTTCCTGTAAAACTCTTTTGGACTTTACACTGAGTTGCCGTTTTAGAAGGTTTTCCAAGTAAGAAATGAAAA
This sequence comes from Silurus aristotelis, assembly GCF_946808225.1. Taxonomy (NCBI): domain Eukaryota; kingdom Metazoa; phylum Chordata; class Actinopteri; order Siluriformes; family Siluridae; genus Silurus; species Silurus aristotelis. The sequence goes on along the minus strand of NC_139587.1, from coordinate 4,080,187 downwards.
AATTCTCTGGAGTGTTCGATTAGAGGGGAATAAACAACACCAGATTCTTCAATGTTTTACTTCTATTTTTTGTACCTTTTTTTCTGAATGCTATATCATGCTTTTTTTATCCATTTATAGTTACATTCAATGTTAATATCGAACTAAGCATTAAATTGCCATCCCTTTTTTTTTTTTATTATTTGAGGTTTGATCACAACTTCACGTCTCACTGCACAGAATAGGTATTATTTATTAATATCAAAAAATTCAATAATTAAATATTAACCTAATATTAAATATTATAAATAACATTTAAAATAATAATAATATAATAAAAAACGAGACAGTAAATTGGGCCATACATAATTAAATACAGTATTATTTTTTTATTATTATTTTAGATATAATATTTAATATTCATTTATATATTTTTTTATTTAAATGACCAAACAAATTACATTTCATCATTTTCATTTCATCTTCTTCCGCTTATCCGTAATTCAGGTTGCCGCCTTCGACTGCTGCCCAATCCTCTCAGCACCGGTCCCTTACGGTCCCTCCTGCAGGTGGTGAGCCCACGGGAAGGCGGCCCCACGTCACTCCGACGTCACGGTCCTTGATTTATTTTTCTCGTAAGGGTCCCCTGGAGCATAGAGGGTTAAGGGCCTTGCTCAAGGGCCCAAGAGTGGCGATACCGGGGCTCAATACAAATTAATACAAATTACATTCAATTAAAAATTATTAAAATGAAGATCTAATAAAAAAAAAAAAAAACCTCCAAAAAGGATTTTAAAAAAACATTCCATTGGATGTTAGCTTTCTTTTAAAAAATACTAATTTCAGTGTAAAAGTTTTCGGTGTTTTGTGTTGTGCTTTTTTTAATATAAACTAATTGAAAGAGTGTGTTTTGAGAACAGCTGGGGTTTTTTTCCATCTTTTCCAGGAAGCTTCAATATGTGGAAAAAGTCTGACAGACTGCCTCATTTCTCTTCCAGATGTACAATTACTTGCTGGATTAAAGGCACCAAATTATAATTCTAAAAAATAAATACACTATGCGTACAAAAGTATTGGGACACCTGACTTTTCCAGCCATATGTTGTTCCTCCCCAAAGTTTTATCACAAACTTAGAGACGCATATTTGTATAGGATATTTGGATGCTGTTGCAATTCATTTTCCCTTCACTTAAACTGCAAGATCCAAACCTGTACCAGCATGACAATACTCCAGTGAAGCCAGCTCCATGAAGACATGGTTTACATGGGTTGGAGTGGAAGATCTTCTGCTTTAGAGCACTGACTTTAACCCTATTGAACACAATTTTTGGATGAATTGGAATGCTAACTTCACCCCAGGCCTCCTCACCTCATCTCACCGCATCTACATCAGTACCTGACTTTAATAACACCCTTGTACAAACATTACAAGCACGCTCCAAAAATGAGTGGAACATCTTCCCAGATGAGTGGAGGTTACTATAAGAGTGACTGGTAATAAAAGTGGAATAAGGTGTTCAAAAAAAAGCACATACAAGTTTAATTAGCCAAAGCAAGTGTAGGTATATCATTTATAGATGGGTCTATAATAATTTAGCCACTTATATAAATGAAGTATGCATCCATAATAAATAAATGCATCCAAAATTATATAAAAGAAATACAATTTCTAACAATTTCTAACCTTCTAAGCGAAGTCTTTAGGTATATAACGTAAGTACACTGCAAACGGCGGCAGAAAAACATTGTTTTCGAGGCTGTTTGTTGGTCCGTTATTTGTTTTTCTGACACCTTGGAAATATCATTGCACTTTGTGACGAGGTAAATACACGGTGTTAATGAGGAACGCCTGAAAAATGAGTGATGTAATTTTAATCAATTGCCTTTTGTTTCTGCAAGCGGTGATGGGAGAACAGGACGTGCCCTATTAACTAGACCTGAACACATTCATCTAAAGGGCATTCTGCTTTTTATGGAGTTGGAGAACAATAAATGCACTGGATATTTTCACATGGTCTGGTGCTCATGAAGAGAGAAGAATGCTGTGTTACAGTAATTGGGTATCCTTCTTGCTTCCTTTGCAGTCGTATGAAACATGACAGGGTGTGTTCATAGAGAAAAATAAACAAGAGCAGAGTGGGGGGATGCGGTCCAATGCAAAGAAGAGTCATGATGTTGATTATTTTGACATTATTTTAAAAAACTGCACGCCATGTTTTATTTTAAGCATCCATTTATTTTCTATTACTCTTATCCTATACAACAGGGGTCTTCAACTAAAACTGCTTGAGGTCCAATAAATGAACCCTCATCGCCAGATGAGGTCCAGAAAATTATTTAGCTAAAAACATGAACCCAAATGTTCTACTGAGTTGACCCAAATGTGCCTAATATAAATTTAATTGTATTCAAAAATGTATTTAAAAGGTTTCATGGTCCGGCTGGATGCACCTGGCTGTCCGGATTCGGACCGGAGTCCACCAGTTGGCGACCCCTGGTATACAAAGTCACAGGGGAGCCAAGAGCCTATTCCTGAGGACTCAGGGTACAAAGAAGAGAACACCATGAACAAGGTGCCAACACAGCACAGGGCACACACACTCATTAACACGATACAGACAATCTGAAAAGCCAAACAGCTAAGGCTGCACGCCCTTCAACTTTGGAGGGAATCTGGGCTCAAAACATTCAAATCACAGAGAGAACGTTAAAATTGCTTGCACACAGAGAAGATCAAGAACTGAACATTACACCCAAGCTAAGAATTGTGAGGCAAATGCGCTAACCAGAACACAGTCTCCTTTTAATGCATTTCTGCTCAACATGGTTGTAAAAAATGGCTCTGTAACAAGTGGTGGACAAAGAACACAAGCCATGTACTTGAGTTCAAGTAGAGATGTCAAATATTACTTCAGAAAAAGTATATTTTCACTTGAATAAAGTTGCCTGCGAATTTACTTAAGTATCCAAAGTACTTGCTGGAATCAACTTAGTATATAAAAAAATAATAGTATTAGTAAAATGCTATTAATTAGTGTCAGTTACCACCCAATGGCCCGACAACAGAATCCACTGGTGTGGGTGGAGGTATGTTGTGTCTTTTCTTTTTCACTGCTGTAAAATATTACTAAAGCGTACTACAATTAGTTTTATGAATCCAACTTTGACTGTAATCTGACCCCAATTTATAATAAAAATGTAAACTTTAATGTATGTAATTAAAGCTGATCACAAGCATTCCATCTGTTCAATTTATCGTACATTATGGGCTCAAGGTCGCTTAAAGCCTCGCTCACATGCTCACATACACAAACACGCCAGTCTGAATCTTAGTCAGAGGATATAACACTATATCCTCTGAAAACAAATATTCTTTAAATAGGCAGCTTAATACTTGCTCATTCATAAGTAATAGGTGATTTAGACACTTTATTTATAACTTGCTAAGCCAGAAATCAGCGGGTCTCAGACGTTGTGCCTTCTGTATGTACCGTCCTGGTCATAGATTCACGGTAACAGCAGAAAACATACTTTACTTAATCAGGAATTTGACATTTATTTGCCAGGCAATAATCAATAAACAAATGTTACATTTAGAATAAATAATAGAAGTAAGTAAAAAAAAAAAAAGGTTACACGACATGATCAGCAAAAAAACAAATAGTTTCACAATGCAGTTTACTAATGAATTGTTAAGGAGTTGTTATACCTGGTAATAGAGACTGTGTGGGAAGTTCTGACTACAGACAGTGTTTTACCAAACCTTCTTAAATTCCCAAATCACCTTAAACACTCGTAAATTCAAAGTAATAAAAGCTTTGCAAACCCCTTTGTTGGGACAGGAGGTGACCTGAAAACCAACACCTGATAAAGATCTTCTCCAGGACAACCCTCACATCAGTAGGACAGAATTTTCCCCAAAGCTGAGATCTTTATTTTTGGTCTGTTCTACTGATATGTGACTGAGATCATATTTCCAATCGCACCGAGACCTTTAAAATGATACCAAACATGTAAAGTCAAAATTAATACATTCCTAAGATATATAGGATAATTAGGCATGAATTCCGGAAATTTCTTAGTCAGCTTTCCATGACCTGGCCAAAGAGGGGAGGTCAAGAATGGGTGAAAGGGCAGCTGAACATAGCTTTCTCATGTCAGATTAACCATTCGAAGAACATTAACTTTACTAGTTAACTTAAAAAAAAAAAACAATTTTGACATTGAAATACAAGAAAATTTATTATAATCATTGCTCGTTGTGGTCGATTGTTTTCTTTTCCCCGACAGGAAGCAATACAACATTGGACTCCAGAAATCCAGTTATTTCTTTTTACAATACAACACAGTTATCCCCATTCTCATTCATTCTTTCTCTCTGCAATTGTTTTGGCCAGCCTCCATCTCATTCGGGGCGCTCCAGGGTTTGCAATTTCCCTGCTTAACTTCATCAGCGTCTTTTCAGTGTTTTGCAGAGTAATCTGCTGTGGATGACCAGGAGATGTTCGGCCCAGCATGTGAATTAGTAATTACCATTGTATCACAAGTATTGAAGAATGTATATACAATTTATGTAGTATGAATACGGTATTTATGAATATATGTGTCTTTCATACTTTAGACAAAAGTTTAATAATATTTAATCACATGTACCTATTTTTGTCAAACTCGCTCAAATCCTTACTTTTGCCCATTTTTCCTGCTTCTAACACATCAACTTTGAGGACAGGTGCCATCATGAAGCGATAATCAGTGTTATTCACTTCAGTGGTCATAATATTATAATGTCATAATGTCATATTCCTGGTTGGTGTACTAAGATCGCAATAAACACTAAGTGCCAAAATTGTCGCATTTTTATTCACCATCATCTAATAACTTCAAAAAGTCTCTCGTCTAGAAAACCATAGCAAAAACCAAAAGCTATTTGACATCCTGTAAATAATATTTCTTGTCTGTTTTCCTGAGCTCAGCATGTTTTCTTTTGTACCAGCAAGAGTGAACAGACGAGAAAGAGCTCCTGATATACAAGCAGACATTCAGCAAGGGTTTAAGCCTTTGAGCTCAGATACATGCATTAGTCATTTCAGAAACTATATTTCACCAATAGTGAACATAAGCACTAAAGAAATGGCAGTGCAGTACAGGTAAAATACTGGGTGCTCATTTATTTAGGACATTATTACACTTGGCCTGGATACTCGAATCTGCGCTGAAGATTGCTTCTGGGCTTGTTTGAAGGAGGGGCTCTTAATCGTGGGTCTGATGTCATATAGAAGAATCTTTCCTGTAGCTCCATTGTAGTGCTGTAGATCTGTAGTTCTATTCTATTTGTCACTTTTGTGTATGTGGTGAGCATTCAAGTTATACATTTGGGTTTTTTTCTTCTTTTTTTTTTTTTAAAACGCCTGATATTTCATCCTGTGACTTGTTCAAAAGCTACAAATGAAGAACTGATCTCATTTATGTGAGACAATTTTTTATCACAAAGCCCTGTCCCTGGTCTCCTTTATGACCATAACAAATCTTTAATTTCCCTCAGGAATAGCTCACTTTTAAGGGAAATGGTAGTTCGGTGTATAAGATGTTGACCTTCTGTTTCGAAGGTTGTGAGTTTAAATCCCAGCACCACTAAACCACTGAACTGTTCTTGAGCAAGACCCTCAACTATTCGGTTGTATGAATAAGAAACCCTAAAACTGAGAAGAAATAGAACAAATCACATGACTTGGCATACAGCACTTGGTAAGACCAGGCTGCATCATGGTTTGGTGGTCTAAGACCAACATTTTCAAATGTAACAAAGTTAGGTTTCCTGGTCAAAAATAACATTTATGGCATTTGGCAGACACCTACTGTATTTACCTCCTTCATACTGTACGAGTGAGCAGCTATGGGTTAAGGACCTTGCTCAGGGCACCATGAGCGTCAGCTTGGTGTGGCTGGGACTGCAAACCTGGTGCACACCACAGTGTGGAGTTTTGTTTATTTATTTTGGTTATTATAATGTAGTACAAATTTAACACTGGACACTCTGGACATTTAGAAATGGCAATCAGATGGCAGCTGGCAATACTGTACATAACATACAGAGAATATGAACTGGCTCAATATCAAGTATTCACTATAAACCCAACACAATGCAGCAGAGCACAAGAAAAGCTTTTAGTCTGCCTTTGAAGGAAAAATGCACTTCCCTATTTGAGTTGTACTGAATTCTGAGCAGGTAATAAGCATTTGGCGTTATCCTTATCCTGCCCTCACTGCTGCTTAGAAGGAAAGAAAAAAAAACAAAACAAATGCATCCCCTGGACATAATCCATTTACTGTGCTATGCATATTGAAGATTGTTCTACCACTTTGCAGGCATTGTCAAGTGTGTCGCTCGCTCATATTTCCTCAGTATTATGCAGCATGTAGAGTGTTAAACAGAACAAGGAACAAGCTTAGTGTTTGAAAGAAAAAGAAGGAGATATGATATGAAATAGATACATATGCATAAACAGACAGTTTGTTGTATTACATGGATATGAAGTTTCCTGATTTAAAGAATGTGTATCGACTCTTAACATGAGCAAGCTTATAAACATTTCAAATGATGTAAAATACTATTTGAGTTGCTCAGTAGCTCCTGGTTCTTATTATATGGTTCCATCACCTCAACTGACTGTATAAGACTGTAGAAAGAACATTACTCATAATCTTACACTCCAGTGCTCATGTTAGTTCTCACTCTCCAGTGTTCTGTATTGTTTAAAGACTATAATCACACTCTTGATGTCACCCAGATGAGGATGGGTTCCCCTTTTGAGTCTGGTTCCTCTCAAGGTTTCTTCCTCATAACATCTAAGGGAGTTTTTTCTTGCCACAGTCGCCACGGCTGCTCATCAGAGATAAATACACACTATTCACCTTCACTGTTAATTTCTGTAAAGCTGCTTTGAGACAATGTCTGTTGTGAAAAGCGCCTTAGAAATAACCTTGACTTGACTTGCATTTGGTGGCTTTGTAGTAAAAAAAACAAATATATATATATATATATATATATATATATATATATATATATATATATATATATATATATATATATATATATATATATATATATGAATTTGACAAATATACATATAATATTTCATATAAATGTTTGTAATATTTTTTTTTACATGTAAACATTGTATATGTATATAATTACTGTTGACAAAAAAAAAATATTAGGTCAATTTATTTATTTGTTTGTTTTTTTATTGCATTTTACCAGGATTAAATGCAAGTGCTTGTGTTTAAAGTCATTAGTCTGGTGCCAAACATAATCTCTGACACCTGTAGGCATAACAATAATATGATTAATAATACTAATACTAATAAAGATAATAATGAGAAGAAAAAGACAACGAAGAAGAGGAAGAAGAAGAAAAAGAGGAAGAAGAAAAAGAGGAAGAAGAAGAAGAAGAAGAAGAAGACGCCCATATCCTAGAAATATTGACATGGTTTTGACAGAAGAGTGCAATGGCTTTCAGTACCCTGTCCTTTTCCATCACATGGGATTTATATTTTCTTAAGAACAATCTTACTTTGGAATTAAATGTAAAACCTGATAGCCACAGTAACACACTCACGCCACACTTACGCCACACTCATGCCACTCTCTAATGTCCATCTGCCAGGGATAGATGATGCTCCCTCATGGCCTGGGACTGAAAGAAAAATCCAATCACACTCCTAATTTTCCCTAAAGAGGAGAAGATGAGACCAGATTAGTCTTGAGAAAATTAAGGCTATAAATCCTTTACAAAATCCCTACACAATCAATTTCCTTTATTTTTTTTTAACTGTCTTTTATCTACGATCCATCGAATGTAGGCATCGTTTGTGGTCTACATTATTCACCGCAGGGATTTATTCGGTGGGATTATATATGCATAGACTTTTATAAACGAGGTGCTTAGCGATTTAAGAGAGCCGTATCAGATCAGCATGCATAAGGGAGACTTAGATGATATTGTGAATCCTATAAGGATTTAGCAAATTCACAGACAATTTTAACACACACATTTTGCACAAAGGATATATTACTCAAAGGTACAGTGTAAATGTCAGTGTAATAGGTTCTTGTTTATCGGGAAAGTGAATGCATGAATGTTCGAAATATCAAAATTAAAGGATACTTGCTACTTGCTACTTTTTTTTAAATTGTGATCTCCGGTTGCCAGGTGCAACAAAAGCAGCCCAATCAAGCATATCTTCAATATATAAGCATTTCAGTTGGTCAGAGTTTTCAATGGAAATGAGGATTCATATGGGAAAAAAAAGGAAGATTTGCTTTCTAAAACACTTGGACATGATCGCTAAAAAGTCCCTAAAATACCTAAAAAAGAAATTAAATCAAAGCATCTTAATACTTCACATGAAATGCCATCCATAAATAAAATGTCCTAGTGTGTATACAGTACAGTGCAGCCATATCGTCTTTCTGATACCCTGCTACTTCAGCCTGACTGCTTTGTGATGTAACGTAATTGGCAAGTGATCGCTCTCCGCCTCGTCTTTACCTCTATTTTCTTGCAATGCCCATTCTCTCCTAATTGATTCAAAAGAGATTTTTATCATGTCTTTGAGTGTGGGCTCTTTATTGATGGCATTCGTTTAAACCCACTTCAAATTGACAGCTTGTATTAACTTGTCTAATTAGCCGTCCTGATGTATGAGATGCCTGTGGATCCTAGTTCCTATGGAGACAATCTGTTGGCTTAAACAGGGTAGGTTGTTTTTTTTTTCTGACTGAACGCTATCCAGAGGCTGCAGTCCTGAAAGCTGGGTGCAGGATGGTCATCTGGTTTAGTATAGCATGGTTCTTGATTGAAGTTTCCTTGCATTATTTACTACTCTTTGGCCCTGCCATGAAAATAAAAACACCCATTAAAAAGATCTTGAAGGATTCTATTCATTACTGCTACTCCCCTAGTAATTATATTTGTTTTCCCCTTATTTGGTCATTTTCTAGTTCTCACTGACCCAACATCACCCCAAACACGGTCAAGAAAGAGTGCAACCAGTTTGTTCTTTGGTCCAAAGGTAGCCGTGGTATCATTCAGCTCCTGGGATGATCCGATTTCACTTCTGTTTACAGAAAAAATACTGCAGTATAGAAGCCATTGCTTATTCGTAGCTCAAACAAAAGTGAGCAAACAGTCAAACACTAAAGAAAAGGTCAGTGTATAGACTTTATTGTCTTTCCAGTGGTTCCTCTGTTTGCTGCAGGTGTCAGGGTCATCAGCATAGAGAGTTTCCATAGTAATATAATCAGTCAAATTTTAACTGAAACAGTGTGTGTGTGTGTGTGTGTGTGTGTGTGTGTGTGTGTATGTGTGTGTGTGTGTGTGTGTGTGTGTGTGTGTGTGTGTGTGTGTGTGTGTGTGTGTGTGTGTGTATGTGTGTGAGAGAGAGAGAGAGAGAGAGAGAGAGAGAGAGAGAGAGAGAGAGAGAGAGAGAGAGAGAGAGAGAGCATCTAATGGATAAAAGTATCTCAAATACTTTTTACCAGCTGCTTGTCAAAATTGCAGTTTGATCAATTTGAACTTCATTGTTATAAAAAAAAATATATTTAACTTTTAAATGATTAAAAAAAAGTTCCTGGAGGATTTGTTGGATCTTATGGTGTAAGGGTTAACTTCTTATGTTAGATTTTTTCAGAATCGCCTAACATTGAGAAACATTTCAGTAAAGGGTAATTTATGTAAACAGGGATCTCTATTACTTTATATCTATTTTTTTATTTTGAAAAAAAGGTTCCTTTAGGGTTCTTAAAAGATTAAAAGGTAAGGATGAGGTTCCTAATGTGGTTCCTCTTGGAATTGTTTTTAAAGGAAGATATTTTATTGCAGGGTATAAAAATATCTGCACTCTTAGGAGAGAAGGTTTCTCAATTGGAGGACCATTTATCTATCTATCTATCTATCTATCTATCTATCTATCTATCTATCTATCTATCTATCTATCTATCTATCTATCTATCTATCTATCTATCTATCTGTCTGTCTGTCTGTCTGTCTGTCTGTCTGTCTGTCTGTCTGTCTGTCTGTCTGTCCGTCCGTCCGTCCGTCCGTCCGTCCGTCCGTCCGTCTATATACATCCTCAATTCATGCATTCATTCAGTAGCTTCTATCATTAAACAGTGTGTTGCAGGAATGTCTGCAGAACCTCTCAGGGTTCATGGAGAGTGACAAAACAATGTTTATTTAACCTGTCTGTTTGTCTCTCTGTATCTCTGTCTGTTTGTCTGTCTCTGAAAGCCAGACTTTTACATATTAGATGGCAACTTAAATTATTTAAAGCTGGATGACCTTTCAGAAGCATCAAAAATTAATATGTGAAGGACGTAGCATGCATAGGAGACTTTATCTGCTCTTTTCGCAGAACTTCTGCATTTTTGTGAAAGCAATTTAGACTGTAGCTTTTCATATATATAAAAAGAAGAATGGAGATTGTAATTATTTGCTTTGAATATAAATTTGAATTTTTCCTAGTAGATTATTAATTTATCATCTATCACTAGATAACTGTAATGAAGTTATAAACTCCAGAGGTTTTGATCATTGATAAAAAAGAAATATGAAATATAAAAGCCATTAGTTAGATTCTATTATACAGTATGCCTGATGTTCTATAATAAAGACATAAACACTCCTATTCTCTATCTCATAATAGAGCTGCACTAATAATAATTGGGCATTTTATGCTCTACTAATTGCCACCAGTCATCATTCCTCATAAAACATCTAACACTTTAAATCAATTTCAAAAAATACTTTAATCGCCGTCCTTTTTAAAATTATAATCATAAATATAAAAGCATAATCATCTGTAGCTTTTGTCATTTGTCCCACACAGCATTGGACAGTGTGATAACTTTAAAAGATTGGATATTTTTCTGTATTTTTGCTCAAAATACATCATATGGACAAATGTATTGTGACATTTGACTTTTCCAGCCATATGTGGTTCTTCCTCAGTCTGTTTGCTCAATGTTGGAGGCACAGAACCAGGAGACCCAAACCTGTTCCAACATGACAGTGCCTGTGTGCTCATTGTAAGCTAAATGAGGATATGGCTTACATGTGTTAGGATTGAAACATCTTGAGTGGCCAGCTACCGAGTTCTGACCTTTACTCTACTGAACACCTTTGGGATGAAATGGAATGCTGACTGCACCCCAGGCCTCCTCACCTCACCCTTCGTCAGTACCTGACTTTACAACCACACTCCAAAATCTAGTGGAACATCTTCCCACAAAAATAGAGGTTATTAAATTAACAAATAGGGAATGGGATTTTCAAAAAGCACACAAATCTAATACAGACTTTTGTCCATTTAGTATATATCCACATGTATGGGAATATGGAAACACTTTGTCTTGTTTTCTTTTTGCCAAATGAAACTCTCAGCCATTATATGTTTAATTTGTTTCGTTTGATTGTTTGTTTGTTGGTTCAAGACATACACAATATTCAGATAAAAGTTTTCTGATTCTTTAGTTTTTTGTTTGCTATATTTTACTCACACACAACACTCACCCAGTTGTTTTTGTTTTATGTTTTTTTGTTTGTTTAGTTTAAGCCATACACAACACTCACTAAGTTGTTTTTGTTTTATATTTGTTTGTTTTTGTTTTACCCATACACAACACTTACCCAGTTGTTTTTGTTCTATGTTTTTTGTTTGTTTTGTTTAAGCCATACACAACCCTCACAAAGTAGTTTTTGGTTTATATTTGTTTGTTTGTTTTTGTTTTAGCCATACACAGCACTCATGCAGATGTTTGCTTGTTTTAGCCATACACAGCACCCCCCCAGTTGTTTTTGTTTTATGTTTTTTGTTTGTTTTGTTTAAGCCATACACAACCCTCACAAAGTAGTTTTTGGTTTATATTTGTTTGTTTGTTTTTGTTTTAGCCATACACAGCACTTATGCAGATGTTTGCTTGTTTTAGCCATACACAGCACCCCCCCAGTTGTTTTTGTTTTATGTTTTTTGTTTGTTTTGTTTTAGCCATACACAACACTCGCAAAGTTGTTTTTGTTTTTCATTTGTTTGTTTTTGTTTTAGCCATACACAACACTTACCAATGTTTTTATGTTAATATTTTCTTTTGTAATGTTATGTTTTTAGTTTTTATTTATGTTATTGTTTTAGTCATACTGTACACCCAAATATTTTCAGTTTTTTTGTTTGTTTATCCAGTGCTATTTTTTTTTTTATAAAGTATACCACAAATTATTCCACCTCATACTTACAACTGTTTTATTCCTTACATCATTACAGCTGCAGAATGTAGAAAGAAAAAGCCACTCTCACTCACAAATACATTTATAAATAATTCACGAATCGCACATTCTCCCTGTCGCATATAAAAACACCCGAAACACAAAAATCAATAAAATTTAAAGGATACAAATGCAGAACAAATTTACTTGTCATTACTGTAAAATAGAGTATTAAGAGCCGAGGAAACCCACAGGAATGTTCCAGAATTTCTGTAATTGGAACTCATATCAAAATCACATTTCACAAATGAAAGAATGCCTGTTTGGGAGATATTTAAAGGGTTTTATTTACCTCGCTTGCTAGCACACAACTTAAAAAAAAAATTAAATATTGATGTGCTGCTATCCCAGGCATTCAACTTGCCTTGAAAATAGGAAAGTAACTTTTCTGAAGTGTTTTTTTGAAACATTAAAAATGCATAATAGATTTTTACATAATCTATATTTAAGGTTTGGGTTTTATGTTTTCAAGGCGTTATAGTTATTATGAGAGGCAGCAGCTTAGAGATTAAGACATAGAACTTTGGATCCAATGGTCATGAGTTCTAATTTGACATAAAACTGCCACTCCTGGGCCCCTGAGCAAGGCCCTTAACTCCATAACTGCTCAGATCTATGAAATGTAAGTGGCTCTGAATAAGGGCATAATGCCATAAATGGAAATAGAAATGTGTTTACAGAAATAATAGATGTGGAATTTTGGACCATATTTTTACTGAAACATCAGGTATTTTCTGCTGATGGAATTCTTTCCAGGTAGCCCCAAGACAGTATGTTCAACAAGCTCAGGACAGGCTCCATTTCACTAGCTATAATTAATAGTGTACAGTCAAGAGATTTGCTCCACTGACCTTATGACTTAAACAGATTTAACTTGTTTATCATTTAAAGTCTGTGACCTGAACCCTGAACCCTACATATGGGATTAGAGTGTCAAAATGTAAGACTTGTTACTTACAAAACAATGATGTGTAGATGCCTGTGGTAGAATACACTCAGGGAGAGACTGGAGAGAAAAAAATTTGAGAACTAAAACGAAGTTTATATAATATACACTATATGGACAAACGTTTTGGGACACCTGACCCTAAGATTTGTATTTGCTGTTTGAACATCCCATTCCACTCGATGTTCCACTAGATTTGGTGAGGTTTGTCTTCATTTAGCCACAGATGCATTAGTAAAGTCTGGTACTGATGTAGGTGAGATGAGAAAGCCTAAGGTGTAGTCAACAATCAGGTTTATTCCAAAAGTGTGAAGGTCACAGCTCAATTGCAGGCCACTGAAGATCTTCCACTCCAACATATGCTAGAACCATATCTTCATGGAGTTGGAATTGTGCACAGGTGAAACCTGTGTTTGGGTCTCCTAGTTCAAGGAAAATGTAATGCTACTGCATCCAGTGCCACCTTCTACAATTGTTTACCTCCAAATTTGTGGAAACAATTTGGAGAAGAAACACATACAGTATGATTTGAAAAGTGTCCCAGATGTCCCAAAACATTTGTCATTTCAATCTATGTAATATAATATATATTACAATGACTGTAATAATACCAACCTGTGATTTGCCTGGCAGCTAAAACTACTTTTAGTGCTGGTGTTAGAGAAAAACCTTCAGATCAATCAGAATGGAGAATTTTAAGAGCTGTGTGGTAGAATTAGTTTTACACACTGCAGGATTACTGTCTTCTTCATCGCATGGATACGCTCTTGAAAGTTTCTTATTCGGTTCACACTGACAACAAGTTCATTTTACACTTTTTGTCAGAATCTATGTAATAAAAACATGGATCCGCACACTCCATTTCTAAACTTTGTTCTTGCTGTGTTGAAGTTTGACACTAAGGTCTATTGAATCAGACTGAGTCGTCGAAGGATGTGAACGTACAGATATCATTTTAGTCTACAGCAGGTGGTTAAAGCACTGGAGTACTGGGGATGAACCAGAATCATGAGTAATTGTGGGTGTGGGCAAAACTCAGGTCAACACAGAGAACAAGAGGAACAGAAAACTGGGGTTCACAATAAAGACTCGGTTTGACTTTGCATAGAAAATATAAAGGGGTAGAATTCAGAGATATGGATATGATCACATGGCTCGAATTTCACATTCGATAATTTCTGAGTCCAAAAAAATAAAAAGATTATATTCTGCCACTTTCTGTATGCATTTTGAATCGATCCAACTCAGTGGGGATCTTCAGGCAGCTGGGAACACAGTGATCGCACTTTGCTTCAGAACCGATCTCACTTCACTTCCAAGTGGTACAGTTCGATTCAGAAAGTAATTTCTTTAAGACGTTTATTTTGTATTTTTTTGCTGTATCAGCCATACATTTACTTTGTATACTTTATATTCATACATATATAATAACCTACATGGCCAATACAGCAGTACTTAATTATTCATTCATCATCAATAGCATCTTTATCATAGCAATTTGGCTAATCCACTTACCGGCTTCTATTGAGCATGTAGAACAAGCTCTTCTTCTGCCCTTGTGCTCATGTATATTTATAATGTACTGCAGCCTGACATTGTTTTTCGCACGTTACCTGTTTAAACATGGACTTACAGTAAGAATAGGTTGCTTCACCAACAGGGTATTAACATTAAACCCAAATCCAATTCCAGAGCGCTCTCTGAAGATCAGAATCAATTTGCATGGCATGAATATTCATGAGTAGAGGAGCCAGTGGCACCGTCTACCTTCTCGTTACTAATTGCAACAAAGTCCCAACAAAAGTAGTCCTGGCTACCTAATAGATGCCGAATCACAGACATCTTTGATAGCAAACACAATATGCTTTGATATGCTAAAGACCAGGCTTCACGCTGAGGCACATCAGAAACAGCCTGTCAAGGAAGAATTAGCATAATGCTAATAATACTGATTATAATTGAGGTTTAGAGAAAAGAGTGGAGGTTGTCCTGGCACGGTGGCGTAAGCTATTTTTCGTCGCATCCTTTGCACCATTCCTTGACATCACAGCTGAGAATAAGGGGCATCTTTGTGGCCACTGAACAACCGACTTCTTACAGAATATAACAAAAATATAGCAAAGAGAATGAAGCAGGAACTATTTTATAACTATTCAGAAGAATTTGTAATATATTTTGAATATTTTCATGAAATAGTAAAAAAAAAACGGTCAGAATACCTATAATGATTTATGAATATAGCTGTGTGTGTGTGTGTGTGTGTGTGTGTGTGTGTGTGTGTGTGTGTGTGTGTGTGTGTGTGTGTGTTTGTGTTTACATTTTATTGTAAAATGAATCATTCGAATTTGCTGTGGTTGGCATCTTAAATAATGATAGATAGATAGATAGATAGATAGATAGATAGATAGATAGATAGATAGATAGATAGATAGATAGATAGATAGATAGATAGATAGATAGATAGATAGATAGATAGATAGATAGAAATACTGTAAATAGAGATAAAGGGAGAGCGAGAGAGAGAGAGAGAGAGAGAGAGAGAGAGAGAGAGAGAGAGAGAGAGAGAGAGAAATGGAGAGAGAGAGAGTCACACACACACACACACACACACACAAACACACAAACACAAACACACACTGCTGTGACCTGGCAGGTTTCTCACACAAAGGCACAGCTGGATGAGATCTTGTGTTGCTCTCCTCCGCCTCTCAACATCTGTTAACGCCTTTTTAATCTCATTTCCTCCGCGTTTTCTCCTCGCTGTGGGTTTACACTCATCAGTGCAGAATAATTCAACGTCCACAAGAACAGCTTTGTGTTGTTTTAACGGTCATTGCCTTTAAAGAATCACTGGCATGCTGTCATGCAGCTCTTTCTTTCCTTTACAGAATTGGTAGAAAACAAAAGAAACTAACAAGCAAAAACTAATATAGAAACTAATATAGAAATATCTACAAACTTATATAGAGACTAGCATAAGTAATGGCCCCCTAAGGAAAAGTTTTTTTTTCTAATTTTGCAGTAATTGAATTTGAATTGCGTATTATGAACCTAATGAATATAATTAAAAAAAAATCTCAGTGTGCTGTAGTGGACAGTTGACTAAGGTTTCAATTAATTTCAATTAGTTAGGAGTCATATGAAAATGTAATATGGTCCAAACCAGAACCTGGAACTACTTTTGCTGTGCATTACCGTGAAAATAATTACATGTCAACCAAACAGAATTAGTGCTGTGAAAGAGAGAGAGTTGGGGGGAGAGAGGGAATAAAAGAGTGAGAAGAAGAGAGATAGAGAGACAAAGAGGGATATAGACAGAGAGAGAGAGAGAGAGAGAGAGAGAGGGAGAGAGAGAGAGAGAGAGAGAGAGAGAGAGAGAGAGAGAGAGAGAGAGAGAGAGAGAGAGAGAGAGAGGGGCAAATAAGAAGAGACAAGGTGAGGATTGAGAGAAAAACAGAGACGGATGAAAAGAGACAGAGAGAGAGAATGACCAATAAATAACAGTCTAGGTTTATCGTAAGCTGCTCAGTCTGACCATTTCATATATATATATATATATATATATATATTTATCCAGTTCTGTAACATGTGCAGTGTTACTGAAACTGTAACTGTAACTGTAACTATAATTTCCATTTTTCAGGTCTTTCGGGAAGAAGAACACTTAAAAAGTATGTTGAGGAAACAACTTGATTTATGGAACATTCCTCAAGCTTACAATTAACTGTAAAAGAAAAAAAGAGAAGAAAAAAATGTGTAAGATGTGCTATTTATGTCAAAATGATCAATGTCAGGGTTGAAATATTCCATTGGATGTAAAAAAAAAACAAAACAAAAAAAAAAACACTCATACTTAAAATAAAAGCATATATATTGTGTTTTGCGTAATTCAATTAATTTGTACGTGTATTGCGCTTTTTACAATGAACATTGTCTCAAAGCAGCTTTACACAGATAATGCGGTGATACAGAACGAATAAGTATGTACTTTATGAGTGTAAGTTTGACCCTAGTATTACATATGTGATATCCAGTCTGTTTTCCATTTCTTCAGTCACTTCCTCAAAGCCACAATGGAGTTCATTAAAAAAGAACAAGAAGCATTATTTGTTTTCTGTAAGACCAGCACATCTGCTTCTCTTTCCCCAGACATGACTTCTGTAGAGACCGAGTTACTTTTGCATTATTACCCAAAAATAGAAAAGCGCAACGAATCTCCGCCAGGGTAATAAATAACAAGTCCAGATGATGCCTATTTTTCTGGCTCATTGAGGAACATGCACAGAGAGACTGGGGATTAGATAAAGGTGTATATTGAGAAGGCAGCCAAAACAATCTGCTCTGCTTTTCCCTATCCCTGTGTCTCTCAGGAGCGACGCAGCTGTTGGATGACCGATACCCAAAAAGTAGCAGGGATGTTATGAGGGGATAGGTTTCAGCCTCGGGATAGCATCATACTCCAAAGAGCTTCTTCACAAGCTTTTTCAGTGTTTTACAAAAAAATTTTCGTCAACATTCCCACATAATTGGACATTTCTGTACATTTTGAACTTTCTGGCAATGTTCATTCGATTTCTTTTTCGTTTCAATAAATGTAAAAGTCGTAATAAGTAAATGAAATATACACCAATTTTTCCTCATGTATTTTCTCACAAAATTTCTTACATATTATCTATTTATTGTATTTCTTCACACATTTTCTTTTCTTAAATGTATCCGTCACATAGTTTTCACGTGTTTCTTCACGTATTTCCTCACATATTTTTCCTCACATTTTTCCTCACATATTTCCCTATATAATTTTTACTCACATATTTCCTCATTTATTTCCTCACATATTTCCTCACATATTTTTTAACTCACATATTTCTTAACATATTTCCTCACACAGCTATTACTCTCATATTTTCCAACGTATTTCCTCACATAGTTTTAAGTCACATAATTCCTCATTTTCTTTCTCAAATATATCCCTCACATGTATTTCCTCACATATTACCTATTTATTGCATTTCTACACTCATTTTCTTTTCTCGAAATAGATCCCTCACATGTTTTTCACGTGTTTCTTCACATATTTTCTCACATAGTTTTTTCACTCACATATTTCCTAAAGTAATTCCTAATGTATTTCTTTACATAGTTCCCCACATTGCTTTTCTTCACATATTTCCTCACATATTGTCTAATGTTTTTCCTCATGTATTTCCTCACATATTTTCTAAAATATTTTTTTTTACATATTTCCCCACATCTCTTTACATAGTTTATTTCTTCACTCATTTTTTTCTTAAGTATTCCACCACATTTTTCACCATGTATTTTTTTCACATATTTATTCATATTTATTTCCTAAGGTATTTTCTTACATAGTTCTGCTACTCAAATTTTCCTCACATTTTTTTTAAACATATTTCCTCAGATTTTCTCATTAATTCCCTCACATATTTCCTTATGTAATTGTTTACTTATTTTTTTCTTAATCTATCTATCTATCTATCTATCTATCTATCTATCTATCTATCTATCTATCTATCTATCTATCTATCTATCTATCTATCTATCTGAATGTATTTTCTTGTCTCTTTGTCTCTCCTTTAACTTGATCTTTCTCTCTTGAATTTCTTCTTCTTTAGCCTCTCTCCACTTCTCTCATCTAAGTTGAAAACTTGCTTTATTGGCATGGCAAATATTAACATTTGTCAAAGCTTCAATACAGACTTTGAAAACACCAAAAAATAAACAGAAAAATGAAATAAATAGATATTTTTATTATAATAATAAATAGAAATCGTCAATAACTCATCTCTCCTGAACTCTATCTTTCTCACACACAAATGTTTTAGAAAAAGGCTGATAATACGGCACACAACTCTGATTTCTAATACTGCTAATAAAACCAGTTAACAAGAATGAACTATTTTTTTGCATTAAGTCCACACACAAACGCAACGAGTGCCAAAGTAAAAAAAACGAGAACAGAATCTATCAGCTACCAAACAAACGTATAGTTTGAGTATTCATTTCTACACTTCACTTGTGTCTGATTTCCCAGAGTGAAGAGAGAAAATTGGAAGTGTAATCCCTTTACATGGAAAAATAAATATGCTTGACTCATCCCTCTTTCATCTGAAAGTCAAGTGCCTAAATGTCTTCTCCTTTTCTTTTAATAAAAACCGATTGCCTTGAAAAGAAATTGCGTTTCCAATTTTCAGCCAATCAGCAGCAGCGAGGCAAAGTCTATGAACTTCAGTAAACTGTGTGGAATGTGTTTTTTCTCTCCTCCATAAATTGCATTTGTTTATCTGCATAAATTTCACAGAGGTTTGAGTTTTTTTCACACGGTTGATTTTTTATTATTCTACCATCAATTATCCTTTATTTCAAGAGAAATTAGAAATGGAATGCAATGTTCTTAACAGTAACATTGCATTAGTCATATAGGGGCATGGCCTCCATTTGACCTAAAAGGAAGATGGCACTTAGTTATGACATCACACACACACACACACACACACACACACACACACACACACACACACACACACACACACACACACACACACACTCTGGTAGAGTGTCCAGAGTTAAGTGGCATGTTAATAAAGTGTCAATAGAATATTCTAATTATTTATTTTTTTATTAGATTTAATTATATATTTATTGTCTTGTAATTTGAAGCAGTCTCAGGTAAATTCTTCGAGACTAATACAGTTTTTTTATTATATCTTATCTTTATTATAATCTATTTATTTTCAATTTAACCTGTACATAATGAAAAATAAATGTAATTAATAAAATATTGCAAAGATGAAACTCTATATGTGTATTTTCCTTCACTTGAACTAGGAGACTCAAACCTGCTCCAGCATGGCAATGCCACTGTGAACAAAGCCAGCTTCATGAAGATCTGCTTTAAATGAGTTGGAGAGGAAGATCTTGAGTGGAATGCTATAGAGCTCTTATCTCCACCACGTTGAACACCTGTTTATGATAATATAGAGACTCTGACTGCGGCCCATGTTTCCTCACCCTTAATCCTTACCGGATTTCACTAACACCCTTGTGGTTGAATGAGTACACCTCCAAAATCTAGTGAAACATCTTCCCAGAAGAGTGGAGTTTAATATAACAGCAAATAGAAACTAAATGTGGAATAGTTTTTTTCAAAAAGCAAATACAAATATATATGTCTTTCTCCTCTCTTCTCCAATACAATTATTATAATATATAATAATATTTTAATTAAGCATATAGCACCATAAATATATTATATATCTATGAGCTTTATCTAGCTAATGTTCATCATGAGCTTTCTGAAGCATCACTTTTGGGTGATATTATATGCCCACTGCTCAAGGCAGCCACTATGATTTTGCTCCTCCACTCACTTTTTCTCTTTGGTTCAATAATCGGTAAAACGGTGTATTCCCACATCTGTCACAGTTGTTTATGTCTAGTCAGGTTCGAGCTTCCGCTTCAGTGGACTGTTAGCTTTTCTGCCAAAGTCACACTAACCTATGTACTAACCTTATGCACACTGCAGGCCCCCCCCACATTTTGTTATGTTACAGCATTATTCCACAATGGATTAAATTCATTATTTTCCTTAAAATTCTATAAACAATACCTCATAATGACAACATCGAGGAAGTTTGCTTACAATCTTTGCACATTTATCAACACCAAAAATCCTGTACATACAAGCATTCACAGCCTTTGCTCAATACTTTGTTGAAGCTCCTTTGGAACCAATTACAGCCTCAGGTCTTTTTGATTTTGATGCTACAAGTTTAGCACACCGATATTTGGGCAGTTTCTCTCATTCTTTGCAGAAAATCTCAAGCTCCATCAGGTTGGATGGGAAGCGTCAGATCTCTCCAGAGATGTTCAATCGGGTTCAAGTCTGGGCTCTGGCTGAGCCACTCAAGGCCACATTCACAGAGTTGTCCTGTAGCCACTCCTTTGTTATTTTGGCTGTGTTCTGAGTGTCATGAACTGTTACCCCAATCTGATGTCGAGAGCGCTCTGGAGAAGGTTTGCTAAATTCATCTTTCCCTTGATCCTGACTAGTCTCTCAGTTCCTGCTGCTGAAAAACATCCCCACAGCATGATGCTGCCACCACCATGCTTCACTGCAGGGTGAAACATGTCCAATCAACTGAATTTACCACAGGTAGACTCCAAACAAGTTTTCTAAACACCTTAAGGAAAATCAGTGGAAACAGGAAGCACCTTATTTATTTTTAATACATTCGCAAAGATTTTAAACAAACTTCTTTCACGTTGAATTGAATCCTTTTTGGAATAAAGCTGTAACATAAAATGTGGAAAAAGTGAAGCGCTGTGAATTCTTTCCGGATACACTGTATACCTGTACATTGAGACAGCATGCCCTGCTGAGTTCTCAGGATTACATGAACACTTACAAATGCAAACCAGTGGGTGACCTACATCTTTCATAATCCTGGAGAAAAGAATCAAGACCAATCAGTCCAATTCTGCTCCTGATCACATTCCGGGGTCAGTGTGCTGTCGGCACAGTCACTCTTACACTCCTGCCGCTCACCACTCACAGCTCAAACCCCAATCACAACGATTGCACAAGTGTCCAAGTAATATTTAAATGATTTGTATAAAAGATGTTAGAAATTGTATAGGAGGAAAGGGGGGAGGAATGGATGAGAAGATTCCATGCACTGAAAGAAAACATCAGAGCAAAATAATCACTCTTTAGGGACTATAAGGTGCTGAAAACCGTACTATATATATCTACTTTGGGACTATACTCATTGTTAAAAGCGCTATATAAATAAAACCGAATTGAACTGCGATGTGTAACTGTTGATCCAGTGAAGTTTTAAATATTTTGCATTCTCTAAAAAGAGAATAAACCCAATCTATTTACTGCACAATACCATCTAATCTAAAATTGTGGTTGTTGGTTGCATATACTGTACATTCTGAAAGCTCCATCTTTGAATTCCCTCTGCATTAGTTCTATTGCTTTTATTAGACCCCTGATTCTTTACAGCCTGTGCGTTATCTCAGGTCGAGGTCTGTCACACATGAGTCAGCTCTCTGCACAATTTAATGCGATGTCTTTCATTTCAGAATTCACCGAAAGCAATTTAAAAGATTTGAACCGGATTGAAAAGTCAGTTCGTATAAGCAAAGTGTTGCTTCTGCAATGCATCAAAAATTGGCAAAAAACAAGCAATAAAAGATCAATTAATTGATTTTTAAAACTTGCACTGCCTAGCGTTACCCCCTTTTAGACCCCCATTAAACCACTTTTTGAAAAAAATTTTTGCATTTCTTTTGTGATTGCAATATAAATGTACAGTTTATCTACTTTAATTCCCCACAGACACCACAGACTTCAAACATGGTTGCCACAGATTCCACTTCCCACAATTCACAGCTCGTTCATTTGTCGAGTTACAGATTAAGCACAACTGAGCTCAGACACAACTATTCGCATACTGCAAAAGAGGTTAAGGCTACGTCTACACAAATCCAGATAAATTTGAAAAGAGTGTTTTCATCTAAAAACGTTCCGCATCCATACTTTCATTTTCAGTTGTTATCCAAAAGATTCCCATCCACGCTGAAACGTCTGAAAAAGTGTTTGAAAGATTCTGTTTTCACAGTCCACCCTGCGATGCAAAAACGTCATTTTCAAATGTATCCACTTTAACGATTGTTTTCAAAAAGCCACGTTCTCGTTGACTGGAAATGTCGTGTTAGTGTAGACCGAAGGAAAAAATATGCGTTTTTGAACAAAACTGTATTAGTGATGACATGGTCTCAGTTCTTGCCTTTGTAATGGTGATAACACCAAGTCTGCTTATATTGTGAATGCCTTATTGATCTCTTTAACTAGGTTTGTTTCTTGTTATTGTCTCATGCCAGGCTGTGTGTTTGCTGTTTGTTGATCGCCCTGACCCTGTTCCGATGTTTTACATTGACCTTGCCACATTTCATGCACTTGAATCTGTCAGCACTTTTGCCACATAACAGGACCTGAAATCCAATCTTTCTCTCTCTCTATCTACCTCTACTATAATGTAGCTTCAATTCTAAGTCATATCTCTATGTATCCAATTAAAGGAAAAATGCTGTGAATCTACCAAAGAGACAACAGTAGTCCTCCGAATTCCCATGCAGAACCCCCCACCTCACCCCTGAAACACCACTCCTAATGAGGTCATTATAAAGGTGTGCTACCTGGAAGACAACAGCAATTGAGGGAACCCTGTGCTCCTTTGCTTTCTTCAATGAGTGTGCACTGATTACAAATTAGATTCTGTCCCAAATCTCTCCCAGTGCTCCGCTGTTGTTTGGGCCACATCAAAGAAAACCTCTCTCATTAACTGGCTTGCACTTTGCTATCATGGGAGTGTGTCTTCCAAAACGAGGTCTCTCTACAGAAATACAGTACATTTGTTGTTGGCTTAGGATTCATTCCTTGGGGTTTTGTGTTTTCCTTGTACTCTTTTTTTTTATTGATATGTGACAATAGTGACAATAAGCTCATAGCACCGAAACGACAGACAGACAGACAGACAGACAGACAGACAGACAGACAGACAGACAGACAGACAGACAGACAGACAGACAGACAGACAGACAGACAGACAGATAGATAGATAGATAGATAGATAGATAGATAGATAGATAGATAGATAGATAGATAGATAGATAGATAGATAGATAGATAGATCTTATTTACATGTACAGGTACACAGCAACGAAATGCAATTCAGCACCTACCAGAAGTGCAAATAGTAGCAAAAAAAATGTAACTATATTTACAGCATATATATATTTTTTTTAAAATCCCTAAACATTTGTTATACTGATGCGCCAAGTCTCAAATCAAGCACCAAAATCCGCCATGATGCACAGATCCGGAAATGAAAACCATCCATCTGGAAACATCCGTCTGTTGTCTTGATGATGTAAATTAAAACACCATAATTACTTAAAACATTTACAAGAATATTTTGTCTCCGTGCTCTATGTTGAGTTCGGTTTCACTAATAATAAACATACATTTGTCTAAAGTATAGCCAAATTAATTAGAAAATATACAAACTGGAAAAGTATTTATTTAGGGTACATTTAGATCAGATGAAAATGTGCGATTAAGCTGCGGTTAATCACAAGTTACCGATTGACAATATTTGCTGTACATATATACAGTACAGACCAAACGTTTGGACACACCTTCTCATTCAAAGAGTTTTCTTTATTTTCATGACTATGAAAATTGTAGAGTCACACTAAAGGAATTAAAACTATGAATTAACACATGTGGAATTATATATGGAATTATATACATAACAAAAAAGTGTGAAACAACTGAAAATATGTCATATTGTAGGTTCTTCAAAGTAGCCACCTTTTGCTTAGATTACTGCTTTGCACACTCTTGGCATTCTCTTGATGCCTACTTTGAAGAACCTACAATATGACGTATTTTCAGTTCACTTTTTTGTTATGTATATAATTCCACATGTGTTAATTCATAGTTTTGATGCCTTCAGTGTGACTACAATTTTCATAGTCATGAAAATAAAGAAAACTCTTTGAATGAGAAGGTGTGTCCAAACTTTTGGTCTGTACTGTATATATTATATATATAAACTTTTGGCTGTACTGTATATATAATATATATACAGTACAGACCAAAAGTTTGGACACACAAGGTGTTCAAACTTTTGGTCTGTACTGTATATGTGAAAAATGTGTAGAAGCTGATGAGCCAGTACACTAAGTATATATTCTCTATATGTACACAAGTACTGGGACTCCTGACCTTTCCTGCCATATGTGGTTTCTCTACAAACTGTTACCACAAATCTGGAGGCACTTAATTAAAATGACATTTGAATTAAAATGTTGTGTTTACTTGAACTTTAAAACCTAAAGCTGTTCCAGTATGTCCCTGTGCACAATGATGCTCTGATCTCAACCCTACTGAACACCTTTGGGATAGAATGGAACAGTTACTGCACCCCAGGCCTCCTCACCCTACATCAGTATCTGACTTTACTAATATCATTGTGGCTGATAAACACAAATGTCCACAAGCACACTTCCAAATCTAGCAACATCTTTCCAGAAGAGTGGATGGAATTGGGACTAAATGTGGAATAAGATGCGCAGAAGGGTGATGGTGGATAGAAATAACTGGTCCTGAACCTGCTGGTTCTGGTGTGTACTGTATGTTCCTGTATCTCCTTCTTGATGGAAGGAGATTAAAGAGTGTGACTGGGATGTGAGGAGTCCCTGATGATGTTGTGAGCTCTGTACAGACATCTACTGTAGTGAAGGTGCTCAGTGGAAAATAGATGGGTGCCAGTGATGCATTGGGCAGGTCTGACTACCCTTTCCAGGTCTTTCAGTTCACATACAGGGGAGCCTCCATACCATACAGTGAAGGAGGGAGTTGGTAAGGATGGTTTAAACTTGATAGAATCCCTGTGAACGGATGCGATTTCTTAAGACTCCTGAAGAAGTACAGGCACTGTTGTGCCTTTTTTTTTATTTTTTTTTTTTTACCAGAGTTGAAGTGTTCGGGTGCCAGGACAGATTGTAGGAGATGTGGACTCCCGAGAACTTAAACCTTTAGATTCGGTCTACTTCAGTTCATTGATGTAGACAGAGGAGTGTCTCCTGCTGTTAGATTTCTAAAAGTCTGCAATAAGTTGTTAGGTAAGTAGTGGATGCTGGATAGTTCAGATATGGCTCAATGAGCTAATCCTAAGACTGGCTCAAAGCAGTGTTGTACAGTGTGACCACTGTTGGCAAAAAAATGACCTCCTGTACCTCTCGTTTCTTTTTTCTGAGCTGAATAAGTCTTCTGCTTTAAGATCTCTGCTGATTTAAAAGTAGGTCATAAATTTGGTGCTGTTTATTATCCGACTGAATGACTGTGAGTGTCCTGAGGAGGGAGTAGTCAAGCAATAAATGAGAAGATTTTTTTTAAGTAAACTTTTCAGCCAAGTCATTAGAAGTTTTATGTTTCGATTCTTCAGAATACTGTATTAATCAGACCAGACCTGCCACATTGCCGAATTTCACACACCCACGGCTCAGGCAACGGGAGCTGAGCTGCGTAGTAAATCTCATATTGCACCCTGCATGACACTGGACCTGCTTTGTAGCTCTTTAATGAGAATATGGAGTTATCGTGAGACGTACAATCGAATATGTTGCATACTGATTCATAAGAGGTTTTAAACACACCAGTGCAATTATACATCTGAATAACAAAAGCAAACATTTATACTAATATAAGTGGAAAAGAAAAAATAAGAAGGACCAGGCACTGATTTTTGTTCTTGAAGGTCACTGGTGCATGCAAGGAGTGTGATGCAATGGATGTGTCCCTGGAGGTGGCCTTACAGTAGATCAGTCTTGGCAAAGTTCCCCCCTAGGTTGCCCTTACAGTGGATAAAACTCACACAAAAAATCTACTGTCCTGTAAGCTTCCTTATTTGGAAGAAAATAAGATGAAGTGCACTCTAGATTGCCTATCCTGTAAATAATGTCCTAAAGGGTTTTTTATGTCTTAGGAACCATGATAAAGTGCCTTAATGGGTGCCCGTTATTAAAAAAAAAAAAAAAGAAAGAAAGAAAGAAAGGAAAAAGATGCAGTCCTATTTTCAAGTTTTTGGAAATGAGATAAAATGCCCTAATATAAAAAAAAAAGTGATAAAATGCCTTTGAATGTACAAGTGTAAAAGAAGCCTTCCAGTTCGCCACGGTGGTATTTAATATGTGATAAATACCAACAAGATTTCTGGATACTGATACAAAATTAATGCAATGCCCTTCCAGCGGAGAATACATGATAAAGTAGGCTCTAGTGTTTTCCTGCGCCTTAGGAAACATGATGTTGTGCATTAAAGGTTTATTCCGTATTTAACTTATAAATACTTGGCCCCCTGGATTGTCTCTTTGGGCACATTTAAAAATGTATGCCCTCTATGCACCTCGGTTTTCTTCTTACAAAACTACCCTCAATCTCAAACATTAGATATTAGCATGCTAATCATTTAACACTCACTGTCTGATATGTAAGAGCACCCATTTACAAAACAAACAACAGAGTAACAATCCAAACCTAAATACCAGACTTTTAGGAAAGTAAAAGGCTAAAAAAAAAGTAAGATAGATGCTATAATTACTCATGCTATGACAAATCATTGTGGGTCAGTTCTGATGATAATTGAGTCCTGTGTTGGTGCCATGTCTTTTTTTTTTTTTTGTTTATTTATTTATTTTTTTTAATTAGAGGCAATTTTTTGTTCGCTGCTTTATGAGTTTATCCTACAATGACAGATATACAGGTTTTGCTTTTCACAGTAATATATTATATTCATTTTTTTTTCCAATTATGCCAGTTGGATGCAATTCTCTGCTTAGGGGGAAAAGTCAATGCCCATTTTGGCTTGAAAATTGAAAATCTTATGGTTCTCATACATCTTTTCATTGTGACCTTTACAGATAGGGCCATTAATCCCACTAGTCTAAACAGACACCTGAGAGGTCGCCGATGGTCAGAATTACATTTCAAGCAGACTTACTTCCTGAAAAGAAATATCAGTATAATTTTTCTTATTATATTTGCACTAATAACTTCAACTGTACCCTGAAAAAGGTGTTGAATTATTTGCATGTATGGCATTTCCAGACACCCTTAAACACACCTACTTATAATTATGTCACTTATACAAAAGAGCAGTTAAGAATTGGGGCCTTGTGTAAGGACCCAGCAGTGGTTCCAGTATGCATAATCACAGAGCTACCAATTCCCACAGAAACTGTCTCCCTTCTTTTACAAAAATATTTCCTAATCTACTTGCTAGTAAAAAAAATTAATAATAGAAGCCGTGATCCCAGTGGTGCTGGTGTTTTTTTTATCCACTTCAAAACTGTATTTCAGTACTCTTTTTTAATTTTCCAAAATTCATAGTTCCTTATCTTCAATTAATTGTAATTTAATTTATATATATTCAAGGTTCATAGCTCGTGCTAGAAATGTGGTCACCTAATGGTTAACGCATTGGACTTCGTGGGTTGCGAGTCGAGTTTGAGTCCCAGATTTACCAGGATGCCACTCTTGGGCCCTTGAGAAAGTCTCTTAACCCCTCATGGGTGTTTAGTTGTGGAAGAAATGGAATTTGTGCACTTTGCAGCAGATGCGGTTTGCCAGCTCTGACTAGCACGGGCTCTGACCATCTAATCTAAAACTAGAAAGGTGGTCGCCTAATAGTTAAGGCATTGGACTTCATGGGTTGCGAGTCGAGTTTGAGTCCCAGATTTACCAGGATGTCACTTTTGGGCCCTTGAGCAAGTCTCTTAACCCCCATCTAATCTAAAATATGAATTTGTGCACTTTGCAGCTGATGTGGTTTGCTAGCTCTGACTAGCACGGGCTCTGACCATCTAATCTAAAACTAGAAAGGTGGTCGCCTAATATTTAAGGCATTGGACTTTGTGGGTTGCGAGTTGAGTTTAAGTCCCAGATTTACCAGGATGCCACTCTTGGAATGAAGTATTTTGGTACTTCAAAACTGGTACAGAAACGGCAAGTAAGCCAACAGAACTATTTTACCGAGCTAAAGTATATGTGAAATTTTTATTTGTTGCAAACATTGCTGCGTATTTTTTTCCATTTCGTTTTTTTCATTTGTATCTAATCCCATCAACTGTTTTGAACAGAAACAGAAAAGTCCATTTTGTAAATGTCCTTGTAAGTGTATCTGCAAGGAAATCAGTTTCTTCTCCTCTGTCAGCCATTGTGGAATGAAAAACAGCTAATACATCCAGACTGTTATATATGAATTTGTGCACTTTCCGGGAGATGCGGTTAGCTCTGACTAGCACGGGCTCTGACCATCTAATCACAGGACATGAAAATGCCGTTGAGTCTAGGGGACCTCGGAGTGGACAGAGTGTGCTTTGTTGAATCAACATCTTCAAGCAACATAGAGTTTACGATTAAAAAAGCCTACATGTGCAGACCCATTACGGAAATAAAAATGACGGCTGAAATCTGATTGGAAAGAAACTTGAAAAGACACTCAGTGATGCTGCACACTCGAGAGAAAAGCTATTAAAGGAAGAAAATAGACTATTGGGAATCATTTTATACATATTTCGGAACAAAACTAAATTGAAACATAAGTCAGTAATTGAGATAGATTCTAGGCCAGCAGTTCTGACATTCTGCCACTGCTAAAATGTAGTATATTTTTATTTTATTTATTTTTTATTTTTATGTGGAGGGTTTTCCCAGACTGCCAAACATATTTGAAACTCAAACACTATTCCATAGTGGAGGCTACAATATGGCCAGCCTCGGTTTATTACTGCCTCCATTCATCATTTAAAAACACACATATTGCCTGGACTCTCGGCTTTTCTCAGCAGTTCGCCCCTTTGCACTCGGAGCAGAAAAAAAAAAAGCTGTCGAGTGTACGTAAGTGAAATGTCAGAAATGTTGCAGCATAGCAGCAACTTGGTTAGGATTATAATGAAGGAATCGCTATACCCCTGTTAGTGCTGCTCATCGTCTTCTCCAGAAACATCTCATCAAATTTGGTAGAAGTTTCCCCCATAGACTGGAGGTTATGATGACATGGCATGTTGTTTTGAGTTGAATAAGTTGGTTTAACTCAAAAAGTGTATATGGTAAATTTACATCATCATCATCATCATCATCATCATCATCATCATCATCACTATCATTGTCAAAGTATTTAGACCCATTTCAACTTTTAATTTTGGTACGTTGTCAGTGTCATTTAGGAACCTTTGGGGTCTTGAGTACTGTGGAAACGATTTTCCCTGGAAAAATCTGGAATGTGGAAAATCTCTGTACTTTGCTCCCTTCAGTTTTCCCTCAACCCTCACAAGATTAATCTTGTTTTCTTCACACCAGAGAATCTTGTTCTACACAATAGAGTCCCTGCTGCAGAAAACATCCCCTCATTTTAGATTGATTTTAGACAGGTGATGAGCGGTGCCTGGTTTACTCATAACGTTTGAATTGTTTCCAATCTTGTTACCATCAGACCAAAGAATCTTGTTCTTTACAGTCCATCAGTGAGCTTCTTTTTGCACCAAGGAGAGGCATTGGTCTAGCCCTTCTGCCATAAAGCTAATATCAGTGAAGGGCTGTAATGCAGGTTGTTCTTCTGGAACTTTGTCCCATTTCCATACAGGATCTCCAGACCTCAATTAGAGTGACTATCAGGTTCTTAGTCACCTCTCCTACTAAGGCACTTCTCTTTTGATTGCTCAGTTTGTCTGAGCTACCAGCTTTTTTAATTTGAGAATTATAAATGACACTGTGCTCTTTGGAATCTTCAGAGCAGCAGCATTATTTTGGAGTCTCCCCCAAATCAGTGCCTTGCAACAATCCTGTCTATGAGCTCAGCAGGCAGTTCCTTTGACCTCATGGCTTGGTTTTTGCTCTGATATGCATTGTCAGCTGTAAGGCCTTCTATAGAAAGGTGTGTGTGTGACTTTCCAAAGCATGTCCAATCAATAAACATGGTCTAGAAACATCTCAACAATGAGAATTAGGAGGCTCCTCTAATCTTCTAGTGTTGTTGCAACGGGTCTGAATGCTCTGTATATATGTATATAAATATAAAACACATCAAGGCATTCTTTTTTTTTTTTTTGGTTGAAAATGACCAACTTGTTAGCTCCACCTCTACTTTTCAGCGAGATCATTGCAAATTTTCCCATAAAAGTCCACCCTGTAGTGTTTTGTTCTCTGTATAATCCTGTGTAATTATACTGTAATTGTATCTCACGCTGAATGGTCTCGACAGAATGGACTCAACAGAGTATTTTTCAAAACTGGCTCTGTAAACATTTGTTCACAAATTGGTTTTTTGTTGTGCCTGAAAAAAAGTTGCAGTCTCCATTCCATTGCTCAAATGATACCATCATTAGGCCGCATGTGCAAGACCAGCTGGGCAGCCAAACATGACCAAGTACACCAGCAACAAAACTAAAAGAAAAGATGAAAAGCAAACTGTGCACCTTTCTGATCTTAAATGCTTCCTCTCCTCTCCCTCTATATCCCTCATATCAATCTTTCGCCTCTCTATTTGTTCCCCAATTTCTGTTTCCAGATGCTACAATAGACTAGAGAAGTGGAGTCATTTCAACTCATAAACTGTCTGTGAGATATGTGCAAAAAAAACAAAGCAGAACATAAGATTAATGTCCCTATTCCATTGTTATTATATCTTGTATTAGTCTGGGTTTTTGCTGCAATGCTGGAATTGACATTGATTTTTTTTTTTTTCTTCTTCAAAGCAACCCCCATATCCACTCAAAGGCGTGATTCATTTCGAAGCGCAAACCCACCTAGCAAAATGTTTTGGAAAGTGCCTGAAGTTGGAATTAAGACTCGAGGCTGCTCTGAGCGAGCCCAATTTATGAGTGAAGTGGGACCACAGCGTGGCTTCATCAATCTGAATAAAGAGCGCTGCTCGAGCAGATATGCCGAGAAACAAAGGTAAGCGTTCTGAATGATAATTCCCATCCATCGTTCATCAAACCTCTGCAGCAATATTTAATTTGCCGGGGTTTTTTTTTTCTTATCTGACCCCAGGGTAAAAAGCTGGGGGGTGGGGTGGGGTGCCTGAGTGCTCGTCTTTTTTAATTTTTGTTGTTGTTAAAAACCTACTCATGTCAAAGTCAAGTGGCTTTTATTGTTATTTCACCTATACAGACTACAGTAGAAAGTGAAATCCAGCACCAATGTGATACAGGATTACCACAAAATTAACACAAGATAACACAAAACTACAAACAGACCAACACACAGGATATTACTATGTGTCACTGTTAGATATTGCAAATAAATTGTCTGTATAATTATTGAATATTCTACAAATATATGCAGCAGTTATTATTGCAAGAAGTGTGTGTGTGTGTGTGTGTGTGTGTGTGTGTGTGTGTGTGTGTGTGTGTGTGTGTGTGTGTGTGTGTGTGTGTGTGTGTGATCTCTTATTGAGGAGTTTGACTGCTTGTGGAAAGTAACTGTTATAATGTATTGATATGAGAGTCTGAAAGCTTTGGTACCTTTTTCCAAATGTCATGAATGTGAAGTGTATGTGTGAGAGGTTTGTGTGTTTAGTCACAATGCTGGTGGCTTTATGGATGCAGTGTGTTGTGTAAATGTCTGTGCTGAAGGAAAGAATGATTAAAGAGGAAAAAAGAACTCATCGGTCAATTGTAATAAGTAACATATACATTTTTCTCCTCAAATCAACACTAGCATTATTGAATTATTATTTAAATACATTTTCATGAATAAAAGTATCATTGTTATTTGATTGCTGTAAAAAATTTTATTGAATTATTCCGATTTCCCAATTTTCAACGTAGGAAAAAACCCCAATATGGCCTCATACAAGATTCACAAATCAAAAACAAAAGTTTGTAGCTTTCCAAACTAATTGATTTGTGCAAACCAGCATTCCTGGCATAGAATCTGAATCCACCATGAACCCTGACCTAAATATGAAGGTGAAGTGCTAAAGGAAGGACGAAAAAAATGCTTCAAATCAATTAATTTTGATTTGTATATTTTATTTTATTTTGATTTGTATATATATAATTTTTATTTTCACAATGGACATTGTCACAAAGCAGTTTTACAGAGATAAAGCAGTTATAATCAATGTATTTATTTGTTCCTTATACAAATCATTGTGTAATTATGAAATTGTTGAAAGTTTGTCCCTAATGAGTAAGCCAATTGAAATTGGAAGGAACCTTAAGAGGTACCGGACACAAAGGGGAACCCATCCTCATCTGGGTGACACCGAATGTCTATTCATTACAGTTCTATCATTGTTAAGGTGGAAATGAATAGGCGCTTAATTGCAACCTGTGGTCCTGAGCCATTTTAGTAGACTGTTGGTATTAAATGCAGTCCAATTCCATCTCCAGAGTTCTTGAGTTGCTCAGTAACTTTATGGATCTTTATGGGCTGTTCATGTGGAACCATCCCCAGCTGCACAGAGTGGTCTCTAATTAAAGACAATTCCAACCAGAGGCAAGGCACCGGGATGAATTAGGCAGATCATGAAAAGAAAACAAGAAAAAGGAACACTGGTCGTGGTATCTCAGGAGCAGGTTTAACTTGAACAGCTAAAACGTGAAAAAAAAGAAAAGAAAGAAAAGAAAGAAAGAAAAAAAGAAAGAAAGAAAAAAAGAAAGAAAGAAAGAAAGAAAGAAAGAAAGAAAGAAAGAAAGAAAGAAAGAAAGAAAGAAAGAAAGAAAGAAAGAAAGAAAGAAAAAAAGAGAGAAAGAGAGAAAGAAAGAAAAAAGTTCCATCTGAGGTGAATTCCAAGTGTTCCCAGGATAAGCACCAGATCCATGATATCTCTGACCAGGATATAAGAATGGAGATGAATGAAGGAGAATACTTGCCCATGTTACATCACTTATCATTTAGATCTTAGTGTCTAAGCAATGAAGAACATTACACCTGGACTTTCTCTTCCGCTGTCTCAACACTAATCCAACTTTCTCATTAACTCCCATCCTCACCCTTCCCTCTTTCTTCCAGTGGGCTTCTGTGCTTATTTGATCATGGGGATATGTTGTCTCCTCTAGAGCTCCAAGTCACTTGTCATCATCTCAGTGCACACAGGGAGCAGCAGCTCACACACCTCCGATATAATAAGAACCAACAGTCATCTGTAAACAAACCGCTGACAGTCTTACCTGCACCTTACAGCCTGCACCTTTCAGAGAGCCAGGGAGACAGAGAAATCACAAGGAGCATTCGGATCCTCTCTCACGCACTGCACTTTACTTCACTTGGCACATTGTTGGTCTTGTGATTGAGCGTACTTAAACATTTCACTTCTGGAAAGCTGTATATACTGAAAACCTTGGCAGATTCCTATTCAAACTCAGAGACGACATTCAAAACTGAAACACACACTGTCTCATTTTCTGACACGTTTTTTTCCCCCACAAGGTTTTCCAGTTAAACAACACACTAAATAAACATGACAGTATTACGCTGGAATGGGTCACTGAAAGGAAATGTTTTGAAGCAAGTTAGACTCTGAAAGTTTGTGCTTCTGTAAGGTCTATGCCCAATGTTCCTAAGTCTTTTTAGTGGACGACAAATCAGTTATTTTGTTTCTTTTAAATAATAAATTATGGGCTCCACCAATAAGGCATTACTTTAATATTTGCTGCCAAAACAGTTTGGACCCGTCGAGCATTAATAGCTTTAAAAGCAGTTTGAGCTACAGGAGCTCGTCTGTTGGATCGGACCACGACCCTGTCGCCGGTTCACCACTGTTCCTTCCTTGGAGCACTTTTGATAGACACTGACCACTGGAGACCAGGAACATCCCATATATATATATATATATATATATATATATATATATATATATATATATATATATATATATATATATATATATATATACACACACACACACACACACACACACACACACACACACACACACACACACACACAAAAGCACATACTATGGAAAATCTCGAATTCTAAATAATTAGTAAAATGACATCTGTATAAACTTTCTGAATGTATGACCAAAAGACAGGAGGTGGAGCTGGAGGTAGCAGAGCTGAAGATGGACAGGATTAGAAATGAGTTTATTACACATGTAGGATGTTTTGGAGACAAGGTAAGGGAGGCAAGATTGAGATGGTTTGGACATGTGCAGAGGAGGAACATGGGGTAATTCGGTAGGAGAATGCCAAGGACGGAGCCACCAGGAAGGAGGAAAAGAGGAAGGCCAAGGAGGAGGTTTATGGATGTGGTTAAGGAGGACATGCAGGTAGTTGGTTTGAAAGAGGCAGATGTAGAGGACAGGGGGGTATGGAGACGGATGATCCGCTGTGGTAACCCCTAATGGGAGAAGCTGAAAGAAGGAGAAGAAGATAAACTTTCTGAATGTAAGAAACTTTCCCAGCATATATCTTTTGAAATGGTGAAAGACATTAGGATCGATGGTGTAGATTGAACTTTCCGCATTAAAGATAATCACCCTTGGGAAATCTGCTCTGCCAACAATCCCATCAGCTATTTAAACATCCACGCTGTCTCCCCTATTAAGAAGAACCTTCATCCCAGTCCGCTTGCAGGTAATGAGTTTTTTATTAAGAATGCAACAGAGCTCAGACAAAGGGACACAAGAAGGAAGCGTGAACAAGGAACAATGTCAGGGGAGGAGATCACACAAATGAGAAACACGTATAAACAGGACGTAATAAGTTTGCCGTTAAGGTCCAGTGAAGACCTCTGAGTTTCATAGATTCATAGATTCATAGATAGATAGATAGATAGATAGATAGATAGATAGATAGATAGATAGATAGATAGATAGATAGATAGATAGAGAGATAGAGAGATAGAGAGATAGAGAGATCTCTCTTTAGAATAATAGCATCTGCCAATGAATACATATTAATGCAAATGCAAATTTAAATATCAGCAGTTTTCTTTTTTTTTTTTTTTTGGTTCCCAGTGAGATTTGTTCGGAGGCCAAATGTTGCTTCTCAATGCACTTTATGATGTTTCTCAATGCACTTAAGCATGGGCTGAGAACAGTGAGAAAGCATGTGGGATGTGGGCTGTACCATGTGTTCTTTGGCGTTTACTGTAACATTGCACTTTTAGAAACCAACCTGGGAATTCAGAAAGAAAGAGAACTACACTGAGCTGTACCATTTTTAATAAAATAAAATATATGGACAATTATGTTGGGACACCTGACTTTTCCAGCCATATGTGGTTCTTCTCCAAACGTGAGTTTTGATCTCAACCCTATTGAACACCTTGGAGATGATTGAGGTTAATCATAAAATCAAAAAAGCACATACATATCTTATGGTCAGGTGTCTACAAACTTTTGTCCATATAGTTTCAACTATTTCTTGTTCACATGTGGTCAGACACTGATGACGCACCGAATGCCACTCTCATGTGGTTTTCTATTTCTCAAAGCAATAAATACTGTGGGGAAAAAAAGAACCTCACATACTACAGCAGTCACTGAGAAAAAATTGACATACTACAGCAGTGAAATCTCAAGGACAGAAGTTAGTGATGCTAAACAGATCACAGCGCCATTCAGCGATCCTTTAAAAAGCAATCCATCAAAGAAGTACAATAAGGAAGACATAATAAGGACATTTTGTAAGACAAATTTTATCGCTGTCCATAACTCACACTATACAGTTCACAAAGTCCTGACTTGTTTTTCATTTTTTTTTTTTAAGTTGACATTTCCAGCTGAAGAATAAGTTCATGATCATGAAGGTCCATAAGGTCATCTGGAGCTCTAGACAGAAAGAGACTTGGATATGGATGGATCCTGTGTCTTAAATTCTTACCTGTAGAATTGATGAATTAAGTAGAATCTCAGAGGCCTGTGCTGCTACGGAGAGGATGAAAAAAAATCAAGCATCCCCTTTTCTCTTATTCTTCAGGTCCCGGGTGGCGGATTCATGCTTCATTTGAAATTAAAATGCAAACAGATCACTCGAGAGACCGTTCTCAGCGTTGGCGTGGGGATCTCTGTGGCAGACTGTACACTGGTTCTGTGGTAGTCTAGGATGAAAGCCTGGGTGTCTGGAGAGACATTAGTTTCAGAAACAATGAACTCGAAATGTCTTTGTTTTTTTTTTGTGGGGAAAAATCGATTCGCATCACATCGATGGCGTTCAGACTTCTCCCCCTTCGTTGACCTCAGCGTTAATAATGACTGAGGTACAGTATGAGTGAGAAAGCTGTCACTAATGTGTTTGTTACCCTTTTGGTTTGTAATAAAGGAAAGAGATTGGATCGGGGCCGTCTGGTATGCCGTGGTACTTAAGAGCCATTATAGTGCTCCAATACACATAATGGAAGTCCAACAAGGTTTTATGATTGAAAATAAAAATGCATTGTAATCAACTGGTGGTGCAACTATCGAGGTCACTGATTGGTCAAACATGGCCACTGATAATAATAGAAACCAATCACATTTTGCTTGTTATATTATGTCATGTTATGCTAATTTTTTTTTAAGTTTTATGCATCTTAACATACAAATTTTGCAATTCAAATCACAATGTATTAAGTTGTTCACAGTTGGCTTTTATTTTTATTAGATTTGCAGTTTAATACATTTTCCTTTTACCATCAGGTGGACAATTATACATTTACATGAACATCAGCTTTAAGCTGAATAGAACTTTAATGTAATAATTCTATATTTTTGTATTAAATATTTTAATTTTTATTTTTACCCATGCTTTTAACAAAAAAATGATTTGTGATTCTACATTAATTACAGGACACCCTGCAGTAACGCAGTTAAAGACCCATGGGTTAGATAGTAAGTATGCAAAATAATCTCACAAGATTCCATAGTCGGAAAATTGGTAAAGATTTTTGAGACATCTGAGCGATTATCTTTTGAAAGGTCCAAATCCAGGGACTTGCCAAAGTACATAAAAACTGTTTCCTGGATGTAACACTAATGCACACACATAAGTACGCCCTTAAAAACGTTTCCAATCCACATATTAAATACCAATGAGATTTATATGTCACACCTACATTACAGCACGGTGAAATTCTTTCTTTCGGATCAGAGTCAGTCAGGATACAGCACCCCTGGGGCACAAAGTGTTAAGGGCCTTGCTGAAAAGCCCATAAGCGGCTGCTTGGCGATAGTGTGGCTTTATCGCCCAACCTTCCAAACAGTAACCCGAAGCCTTAACCACTGACCTGCCATTTCTCCAAATTTATAATTTACCTTCAAATTCCCATCCTCCAGCCAGCTCCTTCCATCATACCTCAGCATCAGATTTCTACAACTGATCAGTCATCACACACCAGCTTACCAGCTCATTAGTTAACAATCAAGTCGTATAATACTGCACATTATATCTTTTAGTCACCAGCTATCAGTTTGAGTTTCTCCCAAACTCCTTTGTGTTTTGAGAGGGACACTCTAATCAGAGCAAGGTATATTCGAGTGTTGCTAAAAAAAGACGTGTTGATTTGACACTCTGGATCTAGTGCTTTAGGCTATACAAGAGCCCTCGAAAGGATTGCTCCGGTGTTGCCTTTTCCCATCTCAAGAGTGGTCATTTGATTCGAATGCAGAAACTGCCCATTGATTTTTATGTTTTTATTTTTGTGTGTGCAAGTGTAAATAAAAATAGCTTTCGGGTAAAGGAAACCTCTAGTGAGGATTGCAAAGAGACTGAAAAACATAGTTAATGAAAGGTCATTAATGCGATATTATGCACACAATCGAGGAGTATAAACACTAAAAAGAAGTTTTTATCACCAGCTACTGTTTTGCTTGGTATATACACTTATATAACAATGAGTAAAAAAAAAACAGAATGTGCTAGAATGACATTCTGGTACCATCAGTAATGTGAAGAGTGTTAAAAAATTAACATTTCCTTCTTGTTTCTATGGCATGATTAAACTCAAACTCATTTTTTATATGCTATCTAGAGTTACATCCTAATTATGTCCTCATGCGTTTATCAGATTACGTGTAATTGCAACTCGTAGGTATGCCAGCTAATCAGGATTTGATGCTAGGCAGGCAAAACCCTAGCTAAAGTGAATAAACTGAGCCAAAATCTGGCAACCAGAGATTTCTGTATCAGATCACTCAAATAGATAGATAGATAGATAGATAGATAGATAGATAGATAGATAGATAGATAGATAGATAGATAGATAGATAGATAGATAGATAGATAGATAGATAGATAGATAGATAGATAGATAGATAGATAGATCTTCCAATACCTTTAAGAGTTAAGAGAGATAAGAGTTCCAATACCTTTCCAACACCATCTATAACCATTGAAATGTTTGGCTAGTGAAGAGCTGTATAATGGAAACGGCATTGGCAACATGGTCCAGCTCTATGCATCCACCCAGCATTTAGAATCATGTCCAAACATAACCAGTCGTATCTAATCTGTCCCTTAATTGCAATTTTGAGGCCAAAACAGACAGATTGTAGGTTCTGCTGCATGTCATGACAGAGCCAGAAATATAATCATGGTTGCCTTTGGTGGTCACTTTTGGCTGCAGAGTCACAATTTGTTACATTTACTTCATTTGTTTTAATGGATGCTTCAATTTTAAAGGATTTATGACTGAACTTAGGAGATCAGGCAAGAGCCAACAGTGGCAGCCTGGTGATGGTGGGATTCAAACAGATCACCTTTTAATCAGTAGCTAAAGCCTGAGCCATCACCATAAAAGTAGTTTAGAATCAATTTGTCAATGCATCTGGTATTATTCCACCAAATGTACCCTTCTACCATTATATAAAAACCCATTTATTTTAGTATTAGTTACTAATTACTGTAAATGCAGTCTAATTAAGTGGGACCAAGGTGGTTTTAAAATATATTGTATTATGTACTCTATTTTGCACGTCATTATGATAAACCAAGTAAGCACCTAAAACTGCAATTAAACTTCTTTTTCAACTTTCAAGCAGAAATTCCTGATGAAGCAAGAGCTGAAATGTCTCCATGGTTAGGGTTCAATTTTCTTTTAAATTTTTTACATTTTCATTGTAATGCTCTACAGTGGTACTAGGGTTCATGCCCCAGTATTGCCAAGATGCCACTGTTAGGGCCCTTGAGCAAGGCCCTTAACTGTCTGTCTGGCTGAGCCTTGCTCTGACCTCAGCTTCCTAACATCTCTGGTATATATGAAAAAAAAATTTTTAGCTGTATTTTACATGTAGCATTTTTCATTCTTTCTTTCACTGGAACTAAGAGACCCAAACCAGTTCCAACATCACATTGCTCCCATTCACAAAGCCAGCTCATGAAGATATGAATTACATGTGTTGAAATGGTAGATCTTGAGTGGCCTGCTCTAGAGCACTGACCTCATCCCTATTGAACACCTTTGGGTTGAATTGAAATGCTGAGTGCACCCCAGGCTTCCTCACTTCACCTCACCTACATCAGCATCTGACTTTACTTAAACCCTTGTGGCTGATTGAGCATAATCTCCACAAGCACACTGAAAGATCCTACCTGAAGAATGGAGGTTATTATATGATAAAACACTTCATACACTCGGCCAATTATCTGATATCCTGTTCTGAGACGATTGCAAAAGACTTACACAAGGTTTCAAAGTGTGTAATTGAATAGAACAATTGAAAGAAAAGGTTATAATAGCGAGAGGACTGATAGGGCTGTGAAGAAATAACCACATACACATGTACACACACACACGCACACACACACACACACACACACACACACACACACACACACACACACACACACACACACACACACACACACACACCTCATTAGCAACAGCCAATATAACAATGGTGTCAAGACTATGACAGCCTTGACATCTATCAGTTAAAGCCACTTAGACAGCCTTAAAATAAATCCAGATGCTCCCCCCTCCTTCCCCCCCTTTTCTTCTTACCACTGCAGCTGAAACCTTACAGACAAAAAGCAATAAAGTTGGTATCCTGAAAAGCACAGTGAAATAATAAAGGAAATATAAAAATTCCTTCAGAGGATTATGTAATTCATTTGTAAGGTTTTTCCCCCCCAGCTATTTCCACCTTTTTTCCTTCCTTGTGAGCCTGTTTTATTTATATATATATAAATATATATATATATATATATATATATATATATATATATATATATATATATATATATATATATATATATATATATATATATATATACAAGTGTGGGGCGGAGCCAGACGAACGATTGTAAATCTACACCTAAAGCTGATGAGACTAATCAGTGTTCTGTGGCAGTCCACCGACGCCAATTAAAAGGAGAAAGACAGGAGCCTTGGGAGGAGGGAGATACCTAGCAGAGATAAAAGCATGCAGACGTTCGGTACCGCAAGAGTGTGTGGGGGTGAGTACTGGAAAGAAAAACGCCAGGGCAAAAGTGAAAGTGAATTAAGCTCTACTTGGTAAACCATTCCCTGTCTTGTCTTACTTCCAGCCAAAACCCAAAGATCTGTACACACCAGTCAGGCATAACATTTTGACATTATTACACTATGACCTATGAAGTGAAGAACACTGATTATCTCTTCATCATGGCACCTGTTAGTGGGTGGATTTATTTATTAGGCAACAACTAAAAATGTTGTCCTTAAAGCTGGATAAATGGGCGAGCGTAAGGATTTGAGCGAGTTTGACATTGGCCAAATTGTGATGTCTAGACGTCTGGGTCAGAGCATCTTCAAAACTGCAGTTCTTGTGGGATGTTCCTGGTCTGCACTGATCAGTATCTATCAAAAATGCTCCAAGGAAGGAACAGTGGTGAACCATCGACAGGGTCACGGGCGCCCGAGGCTCATTGATGCACATGGGAAGTGAAGGCTAGTCTGTGTTGTCCGATTCCAACAGACGAGCTCCTTTAGTTCAAACTGCTGAAGAAGTAACGTTAATTATCGATAGATCAGCACAGTTTTGGCAGCAAAAGGGGACCAACATAATATTAGGCAGGTGGTCATAATTTGATGCCTGATCCATGGCCATAAAGTAGTCAGTGTAGATGGGTTTACAAAAATTCACTTAAATCCTCAAACATATGAAAATTTTTGAAAGCTCCTTTTAAAACTGCTTCAAAACATTAGACTGTTTTTAGTATTATTTTAATGTTACTGGTTGGTAAATCAATGCACAGGTGGTCCTCTGAGAATGAAGATCGCTAGAAGATAAGGACGTTTTATGAGAGAAAGAGGAAACAGGAGGAGGTGGAAAATAGTGAATTAAGTATGTTTTTAGGCAAGAAAGCATCTGGAGAAATTAGCACTCAGTTCAGAGCGTGACGTTACATTTTTTTTTTCCTTTGTAGAATTAATTATTACACCAGCTGCTGTCCAAATGATAAATGAAACTTCTGCAGGATTTTTTCCCTTTTTTATTTCAGGCTTGCTCAATGCCTCGAGAAGTAAAATAAAATTCTGTACATTAGGGTCTGAATGTTTTTCTTATGGTTTTGTTTTCAAACACTCTCTTGTCTTTCCATAACTCTCTATCTAAATCATGGGGGAAAAAAATCATACTTTATGTTTTAACCATGAACAGACTCTAAGATTACTTTGATTATAAATTCCTTCAAATGTTCATGTAAAAATACAGCAAACAAAGGCCAAACTGAAAACCAAAAAAAATATTTATATTAAAAAAAGAGATTCATTCACATCATTCTAATATCACACAGAAGTGGAATTTTCATACACTGCGGTTTTCAATGCTTTCTGAAAGCTCAGGGTCTTTCAAATAAGACAAAAGAAAAAAGACATGTTCAGGATTGTTGTGAAATCTAAAAGGGGGAGTAATGTGAATGTGTGAAATGATAAAACACTGCATATAAGATACATTATGGTGAATCACATCATTCTGGATTTGTTTTTTTTTTCTTGTTCTACAGTAATGTACAGTAATGTACAAAAAAAAAACCATATGTGTTTGTTCTGGACACCTGACTTCATAACATATGTGCTTGATGAACATCTTATACTAGCTTAAGTCCCCCCTTTGATTTAGATAATCTACTGGGAGCATCCAGTAGGCTTTTTCACAAGAGATTGAAGCAGGATTTTTGAAAAATTGTGTGTCCATTTAGCTTCAGGAGCATTAATGTGGTCAGTCATCAGTTTTCTAGATGTTTAATGTGCTGAAACATTTATTAGTCTCTGACTGTAGTTCCAATGAAGGGGAATCTTAATCCTATGACATTCAAGAAGCTCGGAAATTTGTGAGAAACGGTTTGGGGAACACTCAACTCACCTCACCTAAATCAGTACCTGATTTTATTAAACCCTTATGGGTAATGAACACAAATGTCCACATGCACATTTCAAGAAGAGTGGAGAGAGTTATACGAGCAAATTGGGACTAAATGTGGAATGCGTTGCTCAAAAAGAACATACCGTTCTTTTAACCAGGCGTCCGCAAACTTTT
Organism: Silurus aristotelis; assembly: GCF_946808225.1. Lineage (NCBI taxonomy): Eukaryota > Metazoa > Chordata > Actinopteri > Siluriformes > Siluridae > Silurus > Silurus aristotelis. The sequence goes on along the minus strand of NC_139587.1, from coordinate 4,036,885 downwards.
GACAATAGGGTGTATATACAGTATTTGGTGCAGGGTATGTTAAGTGAGGCAGTGCAAATGAGAATGTGAAATGAGAAGCTGTTTTTGTGGCCTAAGGTTTTGGTCCTGATGGACCGTAGCCTTCTGCCAGAGGGGAGTGACTCAAAAATTCTGTGTCCAGAGTGAAAGGGGGCAACCACAATCCTAGCTGCCTGCTTCAGGGTCCTGAAAGTGTACAGAGATTAATGGTTTGATTGATTGATTGATCCCAGTCACTGCACTCCACTGCCAGGAGTCAGATGACTGTATTCACTCCTGTTTCTAGTGTGAGTATTAGTATTTGAGTCACACCTGCCACGTCTTCCAGCTTTATGTCCTCCAAGGTTTGTCATTTGTTGTTCAGATCATAGGTAGCTTGTCTTGTATCCTTCATATTTCCTATTTAGTTGTTTTGTTCTTAACATTAACCCTTAATCCATGACACAATCGTCCAGATGATTGTAATATTAAGCATTACATTTCAAATCACCCTTAAGATCCGAGAATTATACACACAGACACAGGAAAAAATGACTTTCAATGTAAATTAGAAAGGGGAAAGCTAATTAAGTTAGCATCACAATTCCCGGTTATAAAAACAGACAAGTGCATCACAGCTGAGCGGAAATGAAATGAGCTACCAAAGGGATAATTACTGCTCCAAATTCATAAGGAGAAGAGAAAGGAGAAGAGGAAGGGGAAGAGGAAGGGGAAGAGAGAGCAAGAGCGCAGACTTGGCTAACTAATAATTAGCCTGGTCTTATAAAATTGCAAAGTCTAAGAACCTCTGGTGCAAAGCTCTTAACCCTCTGTTATACCAGGTGACTGGAATAAAACAACGTATTGTTTTAAAGATTAATTTACTGTGAATTGTGTGACAAACACAAACAGAGGTGGAAAGAATAATAAAAATATTCTTCTCAAGTAAAAATACTGTTACTTCAATTCAATTTTACTTAAGTACAAGTTACCGGTCTAAAAATCTACTCAAGTGAAAGTAAAAAGTAGCTCATTGAAAATGTTTTAACAGCGGAGGGTGGGAGATTCTAGTGTAGATCAAAAAGGACAAGGGGATATAAATCACAAATAAGTTGTTTTTAATGAAAGGAACATGTTACAAATTAAAGTGCAATTACAAAAAAGCTACACTACAGTCGATGACTTATGAAGTTTTATGTGAGTTACTTGAGTCTTATGTGAGTTATGCACTTTCACAGCAAAATCAAAAATCTCCTGTCATAATGTCATTTATGATAACGAGAGAAATTGCAAGTGCAGATTTAAATTTCAGACAGTGAGTGCACACATTGAACAACATATGATTCGACTGCATTTTGCTTTCAGCTCCCTCTTTCTTTCTTATGAGTTCAGCGTGTTTGTTCTCCGCCCATTAATCCACCTGTGCAGTGGTTTCTGCGGCACGATTTATTTTCTCCTTGCAGTTTCGAATATTTTTTTTTTTATTAAGTAACAGATATAATTTTAAATGTAGTTAAGTAAAATACTACAAACAAAACATACTTAAGTAAATTTCAAATTACACATTTTTAAAAAGACTTCCAAAAAGTAGAAGTACAGAAAATAATCTTAAATTACAGTAAAGCGAGTACATTTTATTCGTTATATTCCACCTCTGCGTTCTAATCTCAAAGTAACAGAATGTACTACTCAAAAAATAATAATAAATACAGTAGAATTTAAAAAATGCTGATATTTCTTGTGAGATGTGTAACGTTTTTTTAAAGAGATCTTTCCGGTCAGAGTAATAACAATTAAAGGTTAAGCTATAGACAATCTATATGTAAGTCTAATCTACATTGATGAAGAGATGCAGAGATTTTACTCACCAATTGTTGTGCCGTAGATTGGCCAGTAGGTGGTCGTACTTTTATAAGTGATGACGCAATTATCAATAAACCAATAAGGAGTCGGGTCACGTCTCTATCGGCTTCAATCCCATTGGTAGTCAGCTCATGTATGCTCAACTTTCTCTACTCTCATTGGTAGTCAGCTCCTGAGGGCTCTATTGTCTTCACTCTCATTGGTAGATGGATTAAATATGCTCAACTGTCTTCGCTCTGATCAGTTAATAGATTATGTGTGCTTTGTCCTCACTTCCACTGGTAGTTGTATCACATACCCTCTTCTGTACTCATTGGTAGTCAGGTTCCGTGAGCTCGGCTGTCTTCACTCCCATTTGAGCAGGATGAGGCTTCACTGCCAATTCATAATTGGATCGTGTGAGCTCAGCTGTCTTTACGAGGAACACATGCATTTTATTGTCTTCACTCTCACTGGTTGCTAGATCGAGTGGACTCTATTGTCTTCACTTGCATTGTTTGCTGGATGAAGTGGACTCTATGGTCCTCACTTCCATTTGTTGCTGGGTCACATACAGTAGATTCTACTGTCTTCATTCCCATTGGTTGCTGGATCATATGGACTCTATTGTCGTCACTCCTTTTGGTGACCAGATCATGTGGATTCGAATGTCTTCACTCCTATTGGTTGGTGGGTCATGTGGATTCTAATGTCTTCACTCCTATTGGTTGGTGAGTCATGTGGACTCTACTGTCCTCATTTGCATTTGTTGCTAGATCATGTGGACTCTATTGTCTTTACTCCTATTGGTTGCTGGATCACATGGAAATTATGAATCTATTATTTTCATTTACATTATTTGCACTAATCAAAAGCACCAAGAAACTCCATATTTGCCAAGGGTTAAAGTTTATCACATCTCTGGATATGCACACGTCTAGTCGTCAACAGTCGCTTATGCTAGCAGAAGTTAGCAGCTATCATCGAAAGTAAATGGTCACCCGATTTGTTGTTGCAATTCATTGTTTTTGTAAACGTAGATTTAGAACGGATTTTCCGCCTTGTAGTTTCTCTTTAACAAGCTGCAAGTGGTGAAATTACTGTACACCGCTGTTGTAAAATAAGTGATCTCAGTGATTAATATTCTTTCAGCACAATGTTGTTCAACGCAATCTTTGCTCAACTGATGCGATATAAGAGAAATAAAAAAATTGGATCACAGACAATAATTCATTTATCAATGTCATTGTTTATTTTTCAGCAACAATTTTATTTTACATAATAATATGTCCAACACATGTTCAGTAAAAGTATCGAAGTACAAATGATGGCAAAGCTCTCAGTGTATTGCACTTACAACGTCATAAAAACAAATATAGTGAAATGATTAAGCAAAGTTATTGGTGCCTAATGAGAAGGATGACCTTATGAGTCTCTCTTTCTGACTTTCTTTCTTTTTCTTTCTTTCTCTGTCTGATCTTTTCACTTTTTATTTCGGTTTCAATCTCATTTGACATTTGAAATGTATTCAGTATTCACTGACATTCAAAAAGTTTATAAAAAAAAAAGTCAAAGAACAGAAATGCAAAAATGAGTACAGTTGCCTTTATTACTTGTGGAGTCGTAATCTTTTTTTCTTCTTCTCCGTACATCTTTGAAGGCATTTAAAAATAATAATAACCCACACATCAAAATTTTGCGCTATGATCATCTCTGTGACATATTTGGAAGAAGTCAAAAGCAGCCTAATTAACACTTATTTTCTTTTTTACATCATCCAGTAACCTTGTATTCTTTTTCAGTGTTAAACAGATTTGGAAAGAGAGCCTGGTGTGAACGTTAAGGTTGCCATGCCGACCTTTGTCAATGTTTTTTGTGAAGATTCCGGTGTTGTGTATTAATAGCGAACATTTGTACATACACTATATTGTCAAACTCTTGACATCCATTTATAAGAACAGAGCAACTATTATCTCGATTAAAAGTTTTTCTTTCTTTCTGCGTTTTCTCCCTTCTCCATTGGAGGTTTTTCCCTTCAAGTCTACTTGACAGATTCTTGGAGAAGACATTTATGTGTGTGCACTTTTAAGAGGGTTCGAGCCATAACACCCGCATACTCTTTGCTTTCACTGTATTCCATATTAAACAGCATCTATTCAGATCTTTTGTTAGATTTTCCATACGACAGCTCGCTCTTGTACCGATGGAAGTCTGAAAAGCGTCAGAGTGTCTCTGCATGGTGTGCACAGAGTTTCATATCACATTAGATGTTTCTAAGCGAGAACAAGCTATTGATTTCTACTCGGGATGCATAGTGACAGAGCGTGAGGGCATGAAATGACCCAATTTTTAGGTTGCAGGATCTCTGGGGAAACGAAAGAGAAACACATGAGAATCGAAAAGAGAGACAGTATGTTTTACGCTTTATGCAACGCATTTAACCTTAGACCATTGCATGTTGAATTCTTTAATCTGATTGGTCAGCAGGTTTAGACAATAGTTTCAACTGAAGCATGAATATTGGCTTTATTTTAAGGCGCTCAATCTAATACTGTACATTGCTGTTTCTATAGTAGCATCTTAAATGTAAAGGTTCATAATCTAAAACTTATAATAATAACATATTTTGTTATTTTTATATACTTTTATATAAATTTGTATAAAGAAATATGAAAGCATAGTTTTTTTTTGCCTTTTCGCCAAACCTTTTCATGCTCACACATTTTTCTGAAAAGAAAAACAACTATATTTTAAAAGTTTTATTTCTTATTACTGTAACTGCACCTAAAAATTATACGTAGAATGAAGGTTAATTTTTATTTATCCAGGAAATGATCAAAAATTAAACCAAAGCACCTCTGAGACTCTCCAATGCCACCATTGGTTCAGTTACTTTCAAACTATTTAGAGAAAAGCTGGAAATATGATTCTATTTTTTTTTTTATATAAAGGAAAATGTGGATATTCATATAATTGTCTGATGTAAAATGCAATGCATTTCCAGGACATATAAGTTGAAGACATCTAGAAACATTTAAAACACACTGACCAGCAAAGTATAAACCATATAATTGATCAAAAGACCTTTCTGAAAGCACTTACTGCATGGATGGATATAATATGTAAAAAAAAATTTAATGTTTATGATGTGAAAAATTTGAGAAGAATTCTGTTTGTGGACACCTGATGATACTGGTATGTGCTTTTTGAATATCCAATTTCACATTTAGTCCCTTTTTGTTCTTATAATAACCTCCACTCATGTGGGGAATTAGATTTTGTGAAGATTTGCTTTTATTCATCCCAAAGATGTTCAGTAGGGTTGAGTTCAGAGCTCTAATTTAGGACATACAAGATCTGCTTTAAATGTAAACCATTTCTTCAAGTAATGTCATGCTAGAACAGGTTTGGTTCTCCTAGTTAAAAAAGTGGGAACCACTTATAGCCAGAGGTTGCAAAAGTCCTTTACTCAAGTAGAAGTACAGATACTCTGGTAAAAGTTGAAGTTCTTAAGTTAAAGTTAAGAAGTTTGGGCTCTGACATGTACTTAAGTCAAAATTGTTCATTATTACTACCTGTATTAGTGTCACGCTGGTAACTGAACCTCACATCATATAATTCAGAATATTAATACAAAAGAATTTTAAATGTTGTTACCTAATGATTGTATCCAGACTGAAAATCCACCATATCTAACACAAGCAGAGAAAAGAGGATAATCAGGTGATCAGGAAAGTCTCTGTTTTCAGTCGTTACATCACTGACTCCCTCTGTCTCATCCACATTAACCCCAGACTTCTTGTTGTATTCTGCCCTGCTCGTTGTTAGCTTCGTATACTAGCCTGCGTCTGTGGTGTGTGATATTGATCATGTCACCAAATAAAAAACTAAAGTAACGAGCCTTGTTTAAAAATGTAAGAAGTAGAAAGTACAGGTATTAAAAGTAAAAGTAAAAAGTTGTCAGAAAAAGAAACAGTGAAGTAAAGTATTAAAACTAGAATAATCTACATAAGTACAGTAATGAAGTGTTTGTACTTCATTACTTTCCACCTTTGCACTTGGCTGGAAATGTCAGGTGTTAAAAACCTGTCCATGTACTGTATTATCTCATTTCTTATATTTTTCTTTCTGCTTCACCTTCACTTCTCCTTTGCAGCTGTGGCGCATTAAAGCAAACTAAATGAGTTTACTTCAATTCCGGCCCTGCCTCATTCTCTCAAGGCATTTTTCTTTTCTCTTCACAGCGCCAAAGTGTTCCTAAGACTGAAAGCTGAATGCTGAAATGATCGGCATGGTTTATTCATGGCTCGTTGCGCAACAACAATTAACGGATCTTCATGCTTTTGTCAAGATTCTGTGCCAGCTGTGTGAGAATTGCAAGCTTTGGTGGGTGAAAGCTAGAATTATGGTCTCATAAAGTTAGAGCTGGTGTTTTACAGTAGCTTCAGATAAGAAACCAAATCTTTCCCTGAATTGTGCTGCACACTTATGATGTAAAAATCCATGAGGTTACTGTGGATGGTTAAACTCAAAAAACCATGAAGATGGATTTGGACTGTAATTAAAACAGTTTACTACAATTATTACTTTTGCAACACTTTTGCATAACTTAGACCTACAACACCTAGATGAAAACAGGTTCCTTTTATAGTCTGGTTCCTCTAAAGGTTTCTTCCTCATACAAGATTTTTCCTTGCCGATGTAACCATTGGCTCGCTCATTAGGAGCAAACACATAGGAACTGGTGTATGATGTTTTGGTCCGTTGTTGAAAGCTCTATATATACATAATCTGCTTGCGATTGGATTTACAACGTTTATATACCTTTATCAATAAACTGCTTTATGTGTCCTTGTTCTATAACTTCTGCAATGACAATAAAGTTGAATCTAATCAAATCTAATCTAATCTAAAAGCGTTATTTGTTTGAGCACTTTTTTAAATCACACGTGATCATACAAAGATGTATTTTTTCGAATAGAATAGGATATTTCATTTATAGATTTCAAACATAACATTATGTATTCTGACTTCTTTGGTCTTCCCCGAACTGCTACCACAAAGTTGGTGTCACACAATCCTATATGATGTCTTTGGATGCTGTAGCATAATATTTTCGTCCTCAATTCAATGGTGGCATTTAACTAGAAGACCCTCAACCCTACTGAACACCTTTGGGATCAGTTAGAATGCTGATCACACCCCAGACCACCTCACCTCACCTGCATTAGTACCTGACTTTACTACACCCTTGTGTCTAAATGTAGAAAAACCTCCTCAAGCACAACCTAACATCTAAAGGAAATAACTTTCCAGAATAGTTGGGGTGAAATACAACAGCAAATGAATGTCAACTGTCCACAAATTGTCCATATAGTATATCAGGAGAAACATTAAAATGGCTAACCAATTTTTCCAGGGTAAATTAGGGAGCCAAAATGAAATTGTGTTGGATTAAGAAGATTTTAGGGCATCTTGTTCTCCAAGCATCCTGTTCACCTTGTTTACCAAAATGTAGACGATAACCTGATTGTTTTTTTAGAACATTAATTTAGCACCAATATGTCTAGAGATAATTGCATTCTCCTGTTTTTTTTTTTCCATCACCAACAGTAAATGGCTTGTTGGCCAGCTAGTTTCTACTTCTGTTGTGTGTGGGTTTTTTTTTTCCCAACCTACCTAAAAACTCTAACAACGAGCTCCAGATGTGGAATTTACATCGAAATTGCATTTACATGTTAGGCGGAAACATTTGGAGCTACAGTTCTGGCCACATCCCAAATTTCTAACCATCAGCGAGACAAGCAAGTGGGTTTGGGGAATGTAATTTAGTAGATGAGCAATTGCAGGTTGGTTGGCATCCATATGTGAAAATGTTAAGTGTGCCAAACAAGCAATAAGTTACAACCATAAAATCATGTGTGTGTGTATGCACTCGTTTGAAAGATGCATTGTAGAGAGGGGTACTGTATTCTGCTTTGCATATAACGCAAGTATAATTATTTAGTGTTGTGAAAAAAAATGAACAATGCCTCATTGTGCAACAGTGGATTACACGAACCCAGCAAACAAAACCCAGGCTGGTAAGTGACATGGGACGTGCAAAAAAAAAAAAAGATTGCATCGAATCGCATATTGCAGTGGAGGCACAAAGCAGTTTTTGATGCCTCCCTATTCAACAAGCTGTGCTCAGATTTCGCTATTTAGGCAGCACTAATCTAACGTACGACAATAAAATGCGCCTCGATGTTTATCAATTTAAGAGGCGGGGGATGGGTACAGAGAGCTTCCATCTAAAAGATTTTCTCTCATTTCTTCCATCTGTTCCATTCCATAAATAGTTGGTTGGCTTTAGATGCTTTTGATTATTTAAAAAAATTAAAATAGATCTTAGAATTTGAAATCCTAGAATCTAAAAATTGAAATTCTAAAACTATTTACATACACTGATCAGACATTACATTATGACCAACTGCCATATATTGTGTTGGTCCCCCTTTTGCTGCCAAAAAAGCTCTGACCCTTTGAGCATGAACAGCATGAACTTCTTTAGCAGTTTAAGCTACTGGAGCTCGTCTGTTGGATCAAACCACATGAACCAGCCTTTGCCCCCACATGCATCAATGAGCCTCGGCTGCCCATGAGCCTGTCGCCAGTTCACCATTTTTCCACTGTTGATAAATACTGACAACTACAGACCAGGAACATCCTACAAGAACTGCAGTTTTGGAGACCCAGTCGTCTGGCCATCACAAGTTGGACATTTTTCCTGCTTCACATCAACTTTGAGGACAAAATGTTCATTTTCTGGATATTCTATCACACCCACTAGCAGGTGCCATGATGAAGAAATAATCAGTGTTGTTCACTTTACCGCTCATAATGTTATAATGCCAAAATGTTATGCCTGGTCAGTGTAAACTATTTTGACTTTTTGTAGACACTGGACCATAGGATTAGTCCCATTCCACATAAGTCTCACACAATCATCTCGATTTAAAGGTGTAACGGTGCTTTTTTCTTGTCACGTATACATTATAGTGCAGTGAATTTCTTTCTTCGCACATAACAGCGATGTTAAAAACAGGGGCCTTGCTCAGGGGCCCAAGAGAAGCATCTTGGCAGTACTGGGGCTTGAATTTCTGACCTTCTAATCAGTAACTTAGAGCCTTAACAACTGAGCCGTCACCTCCCTAACTTTACTGTTACTTCTGTCCATACTTTAGTCTATTTGCTAATATAATAACTTCCACTCTTTCGGAAGATGTTCAACAAGATTTTGGGGTGTGCTTGTGGAGATTCGCCACAAGGGCATGCCTAGCTCTACAATAGACCTCTCAAGATCTTAAACCTCAACGCATGTAATCTATAGCTGACTTTGTGCACAGGTGCATTGTCGTGTTGGAACAGACTCCTAGTTCAAGTCAAGGGAAAATGTAATACTACCCAAAGACATCCTATTCAGTTGTGTGCCTTCAACAAGACAAGCTAGAAATGCCAGGTGTCATGATTTTTTGGCCAATATAGTGTTTTGGATTCATACAATAACTTCAAGGATAAATGTTTTGTTTTTTTTCAATGTATTTTTAACTAGCCGAGTCTAGGGATGTATCAGCATCCCTAAATAGTCATTCTAGAGCTATGGAGGAGATCAGGTTTATGGAGTTGCATAAAGCCTCAGTCCAGTTTATCACAGCTGTGTCACATCGATTAGGTCACACTTGAGATTCGATTCTTATTGCCCTCATCCTTTCGCAAAATGGAGCAGTGATTAACGAGTATTTAGGGTTAGAAATATGCTGCGAGTGAAAAGAAACTAACACCAATTTGTTTTTAATCTACAATTTTATTTCTAATTATTTTAGAGATCAGAGATGGCAAATTTTACACATAAGAATTTTAATGCCTATTATAATCTATATATTTAAGTTTGCAAAAATTAGTATGGCTATATATACATTTACCGAATGTCCAAAAATGTAAAGCTTTGCATTTCTGTAGATATGATAATTAATCTCATGAGGACTACGGTGCAGTTTAAGTTCCAAATTCAGGCCATGTGTAGTTATAGGAGAAGGCACTTTGAATTTCTCAGATGTCCTCTGAGAAAACGAAATACATTTATCTGAATTATTTCTTTTTACACAAGAACAACCTTAAACTCAAAAATGACTTGATGGCTAATTTTATTATAGTTTCGTTCGAGAATAAATCTTTTAAAAAGTCTGTTAAAAAGATCGAAAAAAAAAAACACAACATATGTAAGCTACACTGAACTTGTCAAGTAGGGCTGGACAATACCAATTTTTATTATTTAGATTTATATAATATATATATTTTTTTTTTTTATGGAGAATTTTCTATTCAATCCAATACTTTCACATATATTGTCAATAACAATTCTGATACCAATGGCTAAAAATATCATTTAAAGCTATCACCATTCATTTAGAAAAACTGTTGACGATTGAATTATTTATAAAAAAAAATTAATAAATAAACAAACAATCTTTTAACAAAATACAATCATATGTCACAAAAACACTATCCAACCGGCCACATCGAGTCAAGTCAAATCAAGTCAACCCAAGTCAAGTCAAGTCAAGAAGCTTTAATTGTCATTTTAACGATATATAGATGACGCAGTACAGAGTGAAATGAACAATGTTTCTCCAGAACCCTGATGCTAAATTAAGCTACATAAGGACTAGTAAGTGTAAGTGTGGAGGCCTGAATGCTTCAGAACCGCTTCCCATATTTCTACATTCTTTCCTCTTCATGGGTAAAAGACACTTTTCCCCTTTAAGCTGGTATCTTCTTTGACTGCTAAAAAATCTCTCAGAAAGTACAGATGAAGCATCGATACCAAGATATATGACTGATCGACACAATGCCGACTTGTTTGTATGATAAATGGCGGGATGCTGCAAAAAGAAAATTCCTGTTCACTTTAAATAAATATGAAATACACATAAAAAAAAAGAATTCCCAGGAAGGATCGATATTTTAGTGTGAGAATGACATATCGTAACCACGTATCGTCATGATATTGGCGGTAAAGTCACATTACAAGTGCGTCAGGCAAAGTTATAATAATATTTATCTTAACGTGTATTGGGATTGAGATTGTATTGAGATCTATTGCAAATATATCAATCTAGCTATAGAAACCATGAGCTACCTAGAAGATTACGCACGAGTTCCATATGATCTACCAGTCATGAGAATATTTCAGTTACAGCACTTGACATGTCTGAACACTTCTCATTTGTGAGGAATTTCTACAATAAAAGACAAAGGTTCAAAGTGACGCTTGGTATTTTTGCAGTAATTTTACACTACTGCACGTCTTCTTCGATCACATGACGTTATCGATCACCTCTCCACTCTTTCTCACTTATTTTCTCACTGTTTCTGCTGTAAGTAGTGTTGGGTTTTTTTTTTTTTTCGAGCAACGCCGGGGAGTAAGTAATGGCAACCCGAGTCCACAGTAAATCAAAACGGGTCTGCGGCTCAGCTCTAATTACACACTGCAGTTATTGGTGGCAGTTTGTCCTCAGGGCGAGTCCGGCATCTCCTCCACACGGAGTTGGAAAATGAAAGTTCACACTCTGCTGCCTACACACGGGTCGGCAACACACATCAGAAACCATCAGAGTGTATGTGCAAGCACCTGCCACTGCATTTCTTCTGTATGCCGTCTCTGTTAGTCTAGACATCGTCATTTCTATTTCAAACTACAGTGACAGGAAGTCTCGCTCTCTCTCTTACTTCTCTCTCTCTCTCTCTATATATATTTCTTTCTTTCTCTCTATATCATTCTCTCTTACACTATCTCTCTTTTTGGTCTTTTTTCTCTCCGTCTTCCTTCTTTATCTTTCTTATCATCTTCTCTCTTTCTACTCACTTTTCTCTCTAAATCTCTGACTCTACTATATATCTCTTTCTTTCTCTCTCTTTCTCTATCATTCGCTCTATTTTTTCTCATTGAGCCTACTCTTTTACGCTTTCTTTAACTCTACATTCTGTCTTTCTCTTTCTACTCACTTTTCTCTTTACTTCTATCTCTCTTTTTCTTTCTTATCCTTTCTACGCTACTTTTATTGAGTCCAATCTTTTTAATACTCTGTCTTTCTTCTGTATCTCTGTCCTCATCTCTCTCTCTCTCTCTCTCTCTCTCTCTCTCTCTCTCTCTCTCTCTCTCTCTCTCTCTCTCTCTCTATCTATCTATCTTTTCTTTTTTCATTTTCTACTCACTTTTTTTCTTTACTGTCCTCTCTTTCTCATCCTCTCTATCTATTGCTTTCTTTCACTCTATCTCATTCTCTCTTATTTTTTTTTTTTCTTTATCCCTCTTTTTATCCTCTCTATTTCTACTCACTTTTCTCTCTAAATCTCTCTTTACTATCTAGGACTATCTCTTTCTCTCTCTTTTTCTTTCAATTTCTTCGTCATTCTCTCTCTCTTTTCCCATCCTCTCTTTTTAACTCTACCCTCTACCTTCTATGCCCAGGCCCAGCGCACCTACAACTCCGGCACCGGTGCAACATGGACCCTGGATGCGACCGCGGCGGAAGAGACAAGCCAAGCCCCGATCGAGGACGTCTCCACCTCCACCACAGGCCTTCGAGATCTCGACCGAGAACCGCTTCGTCCCCCTCCGCGAGACGGAACGCGACACTGTTATTCTCGGAGATTCCATCGTCCGGCATGTCCGCGCTACCCGAGCTAAAGGTAAGGTGCACACTCGCTGTTTTCCTGGTGCTCGTGTTCTGGATGTCGCTGCGCAGGTACCCGCGATCCTGAACGAGAACTTCGGAGCGGTTGTTCTCCATGCCGGATCAAACGACACCAGGCTGCGGCAAACGGAGATCTTAAAGAGGGACTTCAGGATCCTGGTGGAGACGGTACGCAGCACATCACCCACAACGAGGATCATTGTGTCAGGACCTCTTCCCACTTACCAGCGAGGGGCTGAGAAGTTTAGTAGACTTTTAGCTCTAAATGAATGGTTACAGTCATGGTGTCGAGAACATAAACTTCTCTTTGTTAATAACTGGAACTGTTTCTGGGAGCGTCCTAGGTTCTTCCGCCCTGATGGCCTGCACCCCAGCAGAGTTGGAGCAGCAGTGCTATCAGATAACATCTCTAGGATACTTCACACCATCTGACTGGTAAGACATCAAGAAATCTTCAACTATAAGAACACGCATACTACAGACCAAATAGTTACAAGTTCACACACAGTCCAGTTTATAGAAACCGTATCTATTCCTCGTGTAGTAAAACCAAGAATTACATACACAAGATCCAGAAATAATCTTATTGCAGTTAAAACTGAAAAATGCCAGATAAACAAACACAACAAAGTTCTAAAGTTCGGTCTTTTAAACATTAGATCACTTGCACCCAAAGCACTGATTGTAAATGAGATGATCACAGATAATAATCTCGATGCACTCTGTCTCACTGAGACCTGGATTAAACCAGGTGATTATATGGGTCTAAACGAGTCGACACCGTCAGGATATGTTTATAAGCATGAGCCCCGTCAGACTGGTCGTGGGGGGGGTGTAGGAACCATTTATAGTGCTTCTCTTAATGTTAGTCAGAGATTAGGATTCAGCTTTAAATCATTTGAAGTGCTCGTTCTTAAAATTGCACTTTCAGAGATGCATAGAAAACTCGCTCTGGTCACCGTGTACAGACCCCCAGGACCCTACGCTGATTTTCTTCATGAGTTTGCTTGTTTTCTCTCAGACCTCCTGATCAGCTTTGATAAAGTGCTGCTTGTAGGAGATTTTAATATTCATGTAGATGATGAAAACGATGCCCTAGGATTATCATTTGTCGATTTATTAAACTCTTTTGGAGTTAAACAAAACGTCACCAGACCAACCCACCGTTTTAACCACACACTAGACTTAATAATATCCCACGGAGCAGACGTCACTGATATAGATATTTTACCCCAGAGTGATGACATCACAGACCATTATCTCCTACTGTACACACTACCGGTAGAGCAGATTAACCGTGTTTCACCACGTTATCGACCTGGTAGGACTATTATTCCAACCACTAAGGACAGATTCATAAATAACCTGCCTGATTTATCTCAGTTTCACATTAAACCCATAAATGCTGATCATCTTGATGAGATGGCGAACAACATAGACCTTATCCTCACTAGCACTTTAGACACTGTTGCCCCCATCCGGTTAAAAAAGGTTCGAGAACAAGCACCTGCACCTTGGTATAATAGTCATACGCATGCCCTAAAGAGAACAACACGTAATCTGGAGAGAAAATGGAGGAAAACTAAATTGGAGGTATTTAGAATTGCGTATAAAGACAGTATGCTCAGCTACAGACAGGCGCTAAAAGCTGCTAGAGCTAAACACCTGAGCAAACTCATAGAAAATAACAAAAACAATCCCAGGTTCCTTTTCAGTACAGTCGCTAAATTAACAACAAATCAGGGATCTGAAAAATGTGTTCCATCACAGTTTAGTAGTGAAGACTTTATGAATTTCTTCACTGAAAAAATAGATAACATTCGAAAAACAATTGTGGCAGTTCAACCTCTGACAGCATCTCCCGACACAATCGTACTTACAACCCCACAACTACACTGTTTTACATGTATAGGACAGGAAGAGCTGTATGATGCTATTATGAAAGCTAAATCAACAACATGTCAGTTAGATCCAATTCCCACTAAACTACTGAAGGAAGTGTTATATACAGCTGGTGAGCCTCTTTTAAATATTATTAACTCCTCACTATCGTTAGGTCATGTCCCTAAATCCCTCAAGTTAGCAGTTATTAAGCCCCTCATTAAAAAACCTAATCTGGATCCAAACACGCTATCGAATTACAGACCAATTTCAAATCTCCCATTTATGTCTAAGATTTTAGAAAAGATTGTCGCTGCCCAGCTATGTAACCACTTGCAGGAGAACAATATCTTTGAAGAGTTTCAGTCAGGTTTTAGGCCCCATCATAGCACAGAAACTGCTCTAGTTAAAATCACTAACGACCTGTTTTTAGCTTCAGACCAAGGCTACATCTCCCTATTAGTTTTACTAGATCTTAGTGCTGCGTTCGACACTATAGATCATGATCTTCTCCTCGATCGCTTACAGAATTACATCGGTATTCAGGGACAGGCATTAAGCTGGTTTAAATCCTACCTGTCCAATCGTTACCATTTCGTAGATTTAAATGGAGAGCTATCCAGGATAATGCTAGTAAATTATGGCGTGCCACAAGGGTCAGTTCTGGGACCCCTGCTTTTTACAATATACATGCTTCCATTAGGAAATATTATTAGAAGGCATGGAATTAGCTTCCATTGTTATGCTGATGATACCCAGCTATATATTTCATCCAAACCAGGCGATACAGCTCAATTAGCTCGCATAACTGAGTGTGTTGAAGAAATAAGAGATTGGATGACCCATAACTTTCTGCTATTAAATCCTGATAAAACGGAGATTTTGCTCATCGGCCCAAAAAATAGTACACAGAAGCTCCAGCATCTCAGCCTGCATTTAGACGGTTGTTCTGTAACTACTAGTTCAACGGTAAAAGACCTGGGAGTTATTTTAGACAGCAACTTATCTTTTAAAAATCACATCAATCAAGTTACAAAAACAGCCTTCTTTCACCTCAGAAATATTTCTAAGCTAAGAAATATGTTATCTATATCTGATGCAGAGAAGCTCGTCCATGCGTTTATGACCTCTAGAATAGACTACTGTAATGCATTACTAGGTGGATGTCCTGCATCATTAATAAACAAGCTTCAGTTAGTTCAGAATGCCGCAGCAAGAGTTCTTACTAGGTCAAGAAAATACGATCATATAACCCCAATCTTATCGTCCCTACATTGGCTTCCTATTAAGTTTCGAATAGACTACAAACTACTGCTACTCACTTATAAAGCACTAAATGGTTTGGCTCCCATGTATCTATCCAGTCTCTTAACACGCTACAATCCGTCACGCTCCCTGAGATCTCAAAACTCTGGGCTTCTAGTAGTTCCTAGAATAGCAAAGTCCACTAAAGGCGGTAGAGCATTTTCACATTTAGCTCCTAAACTCTGGAATAGTCTTCCTGACAGTGTTCGGGGTTCAGATACACTCTCCCAGTTTAAGTGCAGATTAAAAACATATCTTTTTAGCAAAGCCTACACATAACACACATCACACACATCACATCACAACCTTGTGCTCCAGAACATCTGATCACATGCACATTATCAACTTGTGCTGTTAATATCATGAACAGCAGCTACGCTAATTCCTCTCCACTGCTTCTCTTTCTCTCCCCATCCCGAGGCTTCCTGAGGTTTGGCCAGCTCCAGTCACGTCCCACCTCGTGAAGATTATGGACCTATGGATGATCATGGAGAAGTAGATGCCGAGTGTTTAAAGGCCCTGGCATGGAGAAGCTGATGCTGGATCTATGATGATCACAAATTGTTCTGTATTGTTGAAAGATTTATGACCAAACTTTTGATGTCACCCATATGAGGATGGGTTCCCCTTTGAGTCTGGTTCCTCTCAAGGTTTCTTCCTCATATCATCTAAGGGAGTTTTTCCTTGCCACTGTCGCCACGGCTGCTCATCAGGGACAAACGCACACCATTCACCTTCACTGTTGTTTTCTGTAAAGCTGCTTTGAGACAATGTCTGTTGTGAAAAGCGCTATACAAATAAACTTGACTTGACTTGACTTGACTTCTGTCTTTCTCTTTCTACTCACTTTTATCTTTACTTCTATCTCATTGGATCCACTCTCTTTTTATACTCTGTTTTTCTTCTTTATCTCTATCCTCATCCTCTCTCTCTCTCTCTCTCTCTCTCTCTCTCTCTCTCTCTCTCTCTCTCTCTCTCTCTCGCTCTCTCAACTCGCATTTTTCTCTCAGTTTCCACTCACCTTCTCTCTCTCAGTTTTCAGTTTTCATGTGTTTTCTTGGTACGACACATATATTGTACAAAGGAAGGGTAAAAAATTAGCCAAATAAACTAAAAGTTGTATATACATGAAATAAAATCACATATTTAAAAGACAATAAAGAAAAAGGAAAGAAAAATTTGAACAATTTTAAGAAGTATCAGGGTGACTGCACTGTCCCTTATATTGTGGGAATCTGAGACACATTGTTCTGCTGTCTTGATTTTTTCCACGTAGGACAGAAAGATTTTGTTTTGGTCTCTCTTTCAGCCAATCGCCCTCTGCTGAAACATTTTCCACTTTCCATATTCAATCTTACGAGAGACGAACACAACATCATGACTTGTTCTACAGCACATTATAAAAGTATTAATGTGGAAAGAAATTAAAATAGTCGATTGCTTATGGACAATATTATCATAGACATAAGGTATCAGTAAAGCCTAAGCTATGATATACAGTAGGAGTGAATGAATGAAATGGTTGCAGGCAGAAAGAAAAACCCAGATAATGAAACAACAATCATGGCTTTAGCGCTTCCTCTCCATTTTCTTTCAGACAAATTAAATATATATCATCTATACACACTATATAGGTGGCTACATATGTGGTTCTTTCCACAAAAATGAAAGCACACATTTGTATATGTTAGCCTTGAATTTTCCCTGCGCTTGAACTACAACAAACCTGTTCCAGCTTCATGAAGATATGCTTTATATGCATCAGAGTGGAAGATCTCCTGCTAGAGAGCGCTGGCCTTAACCCTATTAAACACCTTTGGGATGAATTAGAAAGCTGACTGTACCCCAGGTCTCCTCATTATCAGTACCTGAATTTACTAACATCTATATGGATGAATAAACAGACAATATTCCATAAACAACCTTCAAAATCCAGTGGAACATCCTCCCAAAAGAGTGGAGGATAATATAAGAGCAAATGGGAACTAAATGTTGAAGGAGATGTTCAAAATTCTTTCAGATAGAAAATTGAGAATAAAATCACATAGTGTTTAGAAATATTTCAAATATATGTAGTAGCAAATGTGTGTGTGCAGTATACAGTAAATATTTATTCCACTGTCAAGCCAAAGCATACAATACAGAGGCACTTCCATATATGATCGTGCTCAAAAAGTGACACTACTGTCCGTCTTCTAGCATCTAGTACAGTACTCCAGACTCTTCCTTCTCTGCTACATTGGAAATGCTCTTTGTAGGAGACTTGTGCTCACAGTACTTTCTTCCTTTCCTTCTCTGTAGTCTTTCAGAGAATCGACTCACATACTGTCTGTGCTTTCATGGACTTCCCTGATTACTGGCCCCCTGCTTCTCGAACCCGTCCACTGATCTGGATCCAGCCAGAAAAGCGAAGTGAATGTGGTGTGAAATTCGGGGTGATGAAGGTGCAAAATATTTCTCCTGAGCTGATGGCAACTTAATTAAAAGGAAACGTAACCACTAATAAACATTTAACGACGAAAAAAAAAATGCTGATCATGCACAAGCGTGTCTTAGACTGGGAATTGAATTGTTTTGTCAGAAATAAAGATATCGGGTTCCGTGTGCTTTTCTAAATGCAATTTTAACATATACTGTGTTTTTATAATTGAAACAAATAGCTGAAATTGGCTGGGGGTTTTTATTACATAGTAGCCAGTTATTTGATATATTGTGTGTTTATATCTTATAATGTTATAATTATGTATAGTAAGGAATAAAACACTTGACAGGGAGGGCTTGTTGAAGGAAAATAATCAGCAAGGGGGTGGGGGTATTTTCCTTATACCATTATAAATGATAAATTAAATCTTTATTTATTAAAGAATGGCATAAAAAGCTAGCCATTTATAGTTGCCCCTTGAATTTAAGCCAATTTAAAACGGACAGCAATATTTTAGATCAAGTCACATGTTGGTTTTTTTCTGCAACTGAATCATGTTGTCAAGTAATTAACCCTTAACATCCACTTGACCTCTCATGTGTGTCACGTCATGGTGATTGTCTGTCCATGCCCGTCTCTGTACTTTTGTTCCAGTATTTATTAGGTTATGGTCTTTTTTTCTTTGCTCTATTGTATTTGGTTTCATTTTCTTTATACTGTACATGTAAACTTTGCATCTTGCATTTGCCTCCTATATACTATATATATTTTTTTTTTTATTAGGTATAGTCTTGAATTAAAGCCCCTTAAGTTAAATGTCCCATTGTCCATTTATGAATCTCAGCAAGATGACCTTTATGTTCTACCTTTTTCCAAAAGCAGAGCTGAGTCTTAAAATTGAATAGCTCAGTAGACCTCTTGAGGATCTTGGGGACTGAGATTAACCACTAATCTGGAGCTATTTTCTTCACAGATATAATTGAGAAGACAATGAAGGCTTTGTTATGAATTGAATCTCTGGTGAAAATTGGGCAAAACTGTGGTGTAATTCATATAAATCTGTCTGGTGAAGTTGTTTAAAAAGCAGATATTTAGTGTATGCCAACATTATTTTTCTTTTAAACAAAATGATATAACTTTCATTATTGCAGATTATAGTGGAATAGTTTGTTTAAGTTAGGCTCTAAGGGTTAAAACTCTGGAAATGAGTCTTTGTTAAAAAAAATAGTTTCAGGCCGAAATCGAAAAAATATATAACCTTACTGCATGCCCTCTGGAATGAGCTGCTGGACAGACCGCCTGTTCTACGCTTTATATGAACAGCTGTCGCTCTTTACAACCAATAAAATCTTAATTCTTTAAGAATGAAAGAATCAAGGAGACTACCAAGTGAACAATGGAGAAGCAATCACAGCCCCCATCAGCACTACCATAAAGATCCTCATCGAGTCATGACAAAAGTAATAAAGTAAATTTGATGCCTCTGGCTTGATTGATATAGCAATATTACTGACTCAGAAAGCAATGTTCGTGCTGAGGGGACCTTCTCAATTGCTTTTTACGGCTTTAAATGAAAAAGAAAGAAAACGAAAATGGAGGCCTTGTGCTAACCAGATAGAAATTTTTGGAAGTCGGAGTTATTTATATTGAAATGTAGCACAAAATCCTCACAATCATGTCCTTATAGCTTCTACTGGCCAGCCATCTGGTTTTAGCAGAGTCTCATGAACATCAATAAAATGACATCTCCGCGATCATGTCTGATTAGCCTATGTTAACTACATGATTGAAGGCATGATGATTAAGATTTGATGAATATAGCAAACATCCGCTGACCAATCATGCCAGGTTAGCATCTGCACAGAAGCTCATGAACATTAATGTATGACATAAAATCCTTTTAATAATCAGGGTAAATTAGCATGCAAACATGTCAATGTCAACATTAGAATTGAAGAATATACTTAAAAAAATGCTCTTCATAATCATGTTAAATTATCTTGTGTTAACCTGATAACTAGTGTAACAAATCAAGATTGTTAACATTTAATTAATATGGTTTCAAATCTTCA
This sequence comes from Silurus aristotelis, assembly GCF_946808225.1. Classification (NCBI taxonomy): domain Eukaryota; kingdom Metazoa; phylum Chordata; class Actinopteri; order Siluriformes; family Siluridae; genus Silurus; species Silurus aristotelis. Next base: position 4,016,627 of record NC_139587.1, on the reverse strand, counting down.
CAGAAAACATGTTATGTTAGCTCCATTTGGCTGGCTAGTCAAAATTAAATTAGCATTTGAAAAATTTTTACAAAATAATGCTTAGAAATTAGGTCAGGTTAGCAACTACTGGGCAGCTATTTGGTTTTAGCATCAAAGATCATTAACTCTACAAAATGGCATCACTTATTCTCTCAGTAATCATGTCTGATTAGCTTATGATCAAAGATAGCATGTGATTGAAGTCAAGCTTGTAAATATATAATAAATATAGCAAAAATCCACTTAGAAATCATGTCAAGTTAGCATCTGTGGGACAGTCAGCTGGTTTTAGCAAATATGCTCAAAAGAATTAATGACTGACATTAAATCCTCTTAATAATTATACATAATTAACTTGGGCTAACAAGTGGTCTGTTGAAGTCATTGTTAAGAATTTATAGTTTTATTTATTGATAGTTTCATGTCAAATAGTTTCTGCTAGCCAGCTAGCTTTTCTTAGCTAATGAACAACAATGAATGACGATCACATGTCGTCATTAAATGAATGATGTAAAAATCCTCTCAGAAATCATGTCGAGATTGTTGTAACTGAAAAGCCTATCTGAAAGATTGCTAGTCAACTAGCTGGTATTAGTAAAGAAACTCATGTAGGCTAATGAGTGATGTTGCTGTCCAGATATCAAGTGATATATGAATTATTTAAAATCCTCACAGAAAATCAGCTTAATTTAGCTAAAATTAGTCAGGTGGGTAAATGAGCAGTAATGAATATACTATGAATATTTATAAACATGATTTATTAATCTTGTCAGGTTAGCATGTGTGAACTATCTGACTTACAAAAACTGTGAAAGTACATGTGTAAGGTTTATTAACAGCAGGGCTTTTTTTTTTAATCTGACCAAAAATACTTTAAATAGTGTAGTAGAATATGTGAATTTTGCTTTACACATGGGAGTCCAAACACACTCCATATTTCTTTTGCTCAGCTTTGTGGGGAACTTGCACAGAAAATATTATTGATTTAGACTGTAATTATACTTACATCTGCCACAAACCAAACGCCTGTGCCTTCTGTCATATTGAGAAATGTCAGCTTTGCATCATGCCCCTAAACTTTCAGAAAATTTCATCATCTGAAGGAGTAAATATCTCAAGGTGGTGTTATTCAACATGTTATAAAACATGGCGAAAACATGGCTCCGTACGAATGTCCACATCCGCACACACAGACTTGCTTTTATTAAAATGCATAGGGAATAAAACACTTGGGGAGGGCGTGATGTTCTAGCAAAATTATCAGTCACAGAGTCACTTTTACTACCTAGAAGATGTTCATTTGTTCCTAAAATGTTTTCTTTGTAAGAAAAAAAAAACATATTCTACTTTATCCATTTAGAAGAAGAAGAGCCTTTATTTGTCACATATACATTACAGCAAAGTGAAATTCGTTCTTCGCATATCCCGGCTTGTTCAGAAGCTGGGGTCAGCCATGATACGGCGCCCCTGGAGCACAGAGAGTTAAGAGTTAGTTGCTCAAGGGCAACAGCTTGGCGATACCAGGGCTTGAACCCCTGACCCTCCGATCAGTAACTTAGCACCTTGAATATATTTGAGCATCACTTACATTCTTGTAACTATAATTACTCATCTTTAAATTTGTCACTTTTGTGAAGTAAAAAAAAAAAATGTGTAAAAAAAAATAAAATAATGAATAAACAAATCACAAAGCAAAAATTCAGCTTGTCATGATAGCAAGACGCTGGACAGTGTAAAGTTCTTATGTGGCTAAAAAATTGCTCCAAACCCAGTGTCAAAATGCATAATATTGTATTTTGCCATCATATATATTGTATATAAAGGCTAATTTTAAATTGAGAATTGAGGACTTCTGCAGCAATGTATCGTAAATATAAACCGAGCTCACATTACTGTAATCAGTGTGAACCCACATGTCCGGCGCCACTTTCCCTGCAGCTAATTAGCATCTCTTAATACATGTTTAATGTAATTTCACAAAAGCAAGAAAGTAAAAAAATACTTTGGTGTCATTGCAAGAGATCTGTTTGTAATTTCCAGGTGGCACAAAGGCACCAGAATATAATTTATTCATGTTTCCTTAATGATCATTCTATTATTAAACGATCGGAAACGTCAAACCCGACATTGCTAAGATTTCATTTCACTGCATACGGTACTGCACATGAGGCTTAAAATTAACCTCATGAATTTCCATGGTTACCTATAATTATACCTAGAGGGCTTCCACGCTATGTTTATTCTGCTTCCACTGCTCAACTGATGGTTATAAAAACATAATACACTACTTTACACATGGTTACTTATTAAAAACTGCTGTTATAATAACCTCCACCTCCACCTTTTCCTAGGAAGATGTTTCACCAGATTTTGGAGTGTCTTTGTGGAGATTTGTGCTCATTCAGTAAAAAGGGTGTTTGTAAAGTCAGGTACTGGTGTAGATGAGATAAGGAGGCCTGGAGTGCAGTCAGTGCTCTAATTCATCCCAGAGGTGTTTAATATGGTTGAAGTTAGAGCTCTATAGCAGACCACTCAAGATCTTCCACTCCAACTCATGTAAACTATATCTTCATGAAGCTTGAGGGGTATAGTCACACTGAAACAGGTTTGGGTCACCTAGTTCAAGTAAAAAGAAAATTGTATTCTAGCGTATTCAAAAACATGTATGTGGTAACTTTGTGGTAACAGTTTGGGGAAGAATCACATATGGATGGAAAAATTCAGAAACAACAAAACGACAACAAAACGAATGCATCCCACGTTACCTAGCACATCGAGAATCGCTAACTATTGATTATTGCATTGTGGGATATTGAGTTCACCTTGAGTTTGCACTAACATCTCCACTAATTCTATAATTAGAGCTCCTATTAGTTATATTGGTTAAATACATTTATAAAAAAATTCTAACATTCTTAATACCTTACTTCTGTTTAGAGTTCTCATTATTTTGAAACCATTCACTGCTGTTGAGGCTCCACATGGACAGCCACAAGATATATGAGATTACTCTGGATGGTGCCACTTAGAATCCACGAGAAGTCTTAGGAATTAAACACAGCTTGCTACAATGGTTTTGGACTACAATTGCCACGAATAGTTTTGCACTCAAGTCTCCTTTGGTGAACATTTCAACAAAATAGGCTTCATGTTATAAAGTATAGTGAATTTCAATTCTGCAAAATTGCACTTTTTAACCATATTATACAATCATATTATACAAGTAGGAAATTATGTATAATTGCACTCAGATGAGGATGTGTTTCCTTTTGAGTCTGGTTATTTCTCAGGTTATCTCAAGGAGTTTTTCATCATTGGGGAGGCAGTAGCTTAGTGGCTAAGGCATTGGACTTCAGATCTGAAGGTTGTGAGGTAAAATCTGAGCCGCACCAAGCTCCTGGGCCCTGGAGCAAAGCCCTTAACCCTCAACTGCTCGGTTGTATGAATGAGATAAATGTACTGTAATTCTCTCTGTATAAGGGCGTCTGCCAAATGCTGTAAATGTATATTTTCACCACAGAAATCTTTAGCTTGCTTTGTTATACAAATGAAAATGATTTGCATTATGACTGTTATGTTTGAGATCATTCATATAACTATTGTGCTAGCAAATCTGACTGATGTTAGCATTGTAGAAAAAGCAAGCCAAGCACATTAACCATTAAATTAGAACCACAAAATCATGAATCTTTTTCCTACAGGAAAATGTTTTTTTTTTTTTCTTTGAATGATATAACAATGTATAAACACTAAACAGTCTATTTAAGGATTCTGATGAAAGGTCCTGGGCACACCAGTTGTTTTGCCTAATTAATGTGAAAAAAGCTTTCATTAGAAAGCTGTTGTCAGTGATGTGTGGCTCATTCGTCACGTCCAGCGTCATGTAACTTTTTTAATTGTTACCCAGTTGAAGCTCGGTGTAACTGCTGTTCAGTGGATTGCTCGCCTTTGTGTTTAATGCCACCAGCTCCTGATCCCTGCTCTGCTTATCACGCCTGACCATTACATTCCTCCAGGAGCAGAACTAATTCCGTTAGGCTTTCCTGTCCACCATCATGCTCATTACACTAAAGAGTCAAAAAGTAAAATGAAAAGAAGGTGTATACTTGTGTTTGCGAGTGTGTGTATATGTGTGTATAAAAGTTATCTGAAATAAAGCTATACAAGCCTTTATTCTCAATAACATAAGCTATCCAGTTTGTCTTCCCTGGGTGTTTGATTTTGTGTGTTTGTGTTTTTTCTTCTAATGCCAACATTATTCTGTGACCCCCACAATGCTCCACTGCATTCAATCAACCATGTGTGTGTTTCTTCTCTACAAGGCAGTACCTTAGATTGGATTTTCCATTACATTCCCGGCCATACATTCACACATCCAGTCCTAATCTGCAATAAGATCAATTAATGAACTCAATTAATGATATAATAGCATAAAAATATAATGTTTAATGGGATTCATTATCAAACATGCTTCATTATTTCATTCAGTGTGTGTGTGTGTGTGTGTGTGTGTGTGTGTGTGTGTGTTATTTTATAAAGCCGGCAGGTTTTAACCAGTATGGCGTGATTATCGTTGCCCACTGACATTTTCAGGGGACATTTCCCTTATTTTCTTTTATATGATCTAATTTCTTAATAGATTTCCATCCACTTTTGCTACTGTAAAAATGATGAAGAGTTGTTCAGGAAGTAAGAGAAGATAAATGTGCATTTTTAGGGTTCTTGAATTGCTGACTGGGTGTTCAGAGAATCAGGGTCTTTTTCAATTATTCATGCAAATTTTTTAGGAAGCTGGGGTCAGCTATGAGAGCGCCCCCTGGAGCACAGTTTAGCGCCTTGCAAAAGAGCCCAAGAGGGGTAGCTTGGCAACACCGGGGCTTGATCACCTGACCTTCCGATCAGTAGCCCAGAGCCTTAATCACTGAGCTACCACTCCCCCATATTTAGTTAGTTCCTAAGAATCTTTTAACCAATCACAATCGTGCACTGAGCAGCACTATATAATAGGTAATGATTTTATTTGTAGACTGAAGATTGCTTTGTGGGCAAAACTTGAAGCCTGTAGAAAGTCTTTTGCATCATTAAAAAAAAAAATTTCGTTTTTTGAAGCGTGTGTTGTTTGAGGTTAGATAGGCATGCCAATCATTTGAAGGTGTCGGTATTATATGTCTAAATGATTGGCAGGTGCTATTCGCCCATGAAGGTCTGGACGTGTAGATGTGTGTGTGTGTGTGTGTGTGTGTGTGTGTGTGTGTGTGTGGTTTCTCGGGTTTGAAATAAAAAGACAGCCAGACACCCAAGAGACCAAACTACTCTATATGGACATAAGATCAGGACACCTGACTTTTCCAGCCATATGTGTTTCCCCCCAAAACTGTGAGCAAACAATATTATAAGATTAGTATGGATTCAGTGGCATCAAATTCTCATTTGATTGAATTTGGAGACCCAAATCTGTTCCAGCATCACAATGCCCCATGCACAAAGCCAGCTCTATGAAGATATACTTTACATGGTGTTGGAGTGGAAGATCCCCTGCTATAGATCTCTGACTTTAACCATTGGAACGATGAATTGAAATTCTGACTGCACCTCAGGCCTCCTCACCTCACCTACACCCATGTGGTGGAACATCTTTTTAGAAGAGTGGCGATTATTATGACAGCAAATGGGCAGTAGAATATTCAAAAAGCACATATGAATCTTATTGTCAGGTGTCAAACTTTTATACACAAACTTTTATACATATAGTTTTTTTTTTTTTTTTTTAAGCAAAGCTGCTGGTGAGGCAGGAGAAAGATTAGCACATTTTAGTTTATTTTTGTCAGTAAGTGCTGAATTTTTGTTTCATTCTCAGGAATAAATGAATATGGTGCATAAAATGCTATGTTGTGTGTCAGAGATTACACACTGCACAAGGTTTTTGTTTACACTCTGCACTTTTTTTATATATATATATATATATATATATATATATATATATATATATATATATATATATATATATACAGTGAGGAAAATAAGTATTTGAACACCCTGCTATTTTGCAAGTTCTCCCACTTAGAAATCATGGAGGGGTCTGAAATCGTAGGTGCATGTCCACTGTGAGAGACATAATCTAAAAAGAAAAATCCAGAAATCACAATATATGATTTTTAAACTATTTATTTGTATGATACAGCTGCAAATAAATATTTGAACACCTGTCTATCAGCTAGAATTCTGACCCTCAAAGACCTGTTAATCTGCCTTTAAAATGTTCACCTCCACTACATTTATTATCCTAAATTAGATGCACCTGTTTGAGGTCGTTAGCTGCATAAAGACACCTGTCCACCCCATACAATCAATAAGAATCCAACTACTAACATGGCCAAGACCAAAGAGCTGTCCAAAGACACTAGAGACAAAATTGTACACCTCCACAAGGCTGGAAAGGGCTACGGGGAAATTGCCAAGCAGCTTGGTGAAAAAAGGTCCACTGTTGGAGCAATCATTAGAAAATGGAAGAATCTAAACATGACTGTCAATCTCCCTCGGACTGGGGCTCCATGCAAGATCTCACCTCGTGGGGTCTCAATGATCCTAAGGAATGTGAGAAATCAGCCCAGGGAGCTGATCAACTACAAGGGAGGTCAACTACAAGGGAGGAGCTGGTCAATGACCTGAAAAGAGCTGGGACCACCGTTTCCAAGGTTACTGTTGGTAATACACTAAGACGTCATGGTTTGAAATCATGCATGGCACGGAAGGTTCCCCTGCTTAAACCAGCACATGTCCAGCACGTCTTAAGTTGGCCAATGACCATTTGGATGATCCAGAGGAGTCATGGGAGAAAGTCATGTGGTCAGATGAGACCAAAATAGAACTTTTGGGTCATAATTTCACTAAACGTGTTTGGAGAAAGAAGAATGATGAGTACCATCCCAAGAACACCATCCCTGCTCTGAAGCATGGGGGTGGTAGCATCATGCTTTGGGGGTGTTTTTCTGCACATGGGACAGGGCGACTGCACCGTATTAAGGAGAGGATGACCGGGGCCATGTATTGCGAGATTTTGGGGAACAACCTCCTACCCTCAGTTAGAGCATTGAAGATGGGTCGGGGCTGGGTCTTCCAACATGACAATGACCCGAAGCACACAGCCAGGATAACCAAGGAGTGGCTCCGTAAGAAGCATATCAAGGTTCTGGCATGGCCTAGCCAGTCTCCAGACCTAAACCCAATAGAGAATCTTTGGAGGGAGCTCAAACTCCGTGTTTCTCAGCGACAGGCCAGAAACCTGACTGATCTAGTTAAGATCTGTGTGGAGGAGTGGGCCAAAATCCCTCCTGCAGTTCTATTCCTCCTCCTCTATTACACGAGGGCCCTGGAGTTGATGGATCACTTGTTTACTTCCACCAACACACTGTTTTCTCTCTGCCTTTAGCTGTAATTAATCTACATAATCTAAAGAATATAGACTTCAAGGTCATAAAATATCAGTAATTGCAGCACAGCATACTACATCCTGAGCCGATCTGAACTTTACCTTAGAGTCTTGTTATGCTAATTGACCACATTTCAGACATTAGTTGGTGTTTTATAAGTAAGTGTTAGTGTACAGGCATTAAAAGCATTGCAGGTTGAAAACCAGAGTCATGGCTCAAAGGAAAATGATCATTTATTGCTTCATCTTAAGTATGTGCTTTTATACATAAAGTCACAGTGGATCCAGAAACAACCACACAAGCACTGCAATGAAAAAAATAAATCGTAGCAAGTAATGTCTTAAAAAAATATCTTAAATGTTGTAATAAACCAAATGTCTAAATATTATACCTACACTATATAGAGAAGAATTTGCGGACACCTCACCATACAATTGGTATGTGCTTTTTGAACATCGCATTTCACCTTTATTCACTATTTGCTCTCATAATAACCTCCGAATTTCTGGGAAGATCTTCCACTGAGTCTGATGTAGGTGAGGTGAGGAGGCCTGGGGTCCCAAAGGTGTTCAATAGGGTTGAGATCAGAGCTCTATAGCAGATCTTCCACTCCAACCCATGTGAAGCATATTTTCATATTTTCATGTTCCTGCTGGAACAAGTTTGGGTCTCCTAGTTAAAGTGAAGGGAAAATTAAATAAATCCAAAGACATCCAATACAACTTAATGCCTCCAATTTTGTGGTTTAAGGAAGAACCCCATAAGGATGGAATATTCAGTTGTCACAATACTGTCCATAAAGTGTTTTCCAAATATGTTTGATTTATTTCTAACATTACATTTTATTGTACTGGCAAATTTTTTGAAATAAATGCAAAAAATTTGCAACATCTGCCAGAAGTACAAAATATATTAATATTATTTTTTATTGTAATTAATGACTAATAGTGGGGGAGTGGTGGCTCCAGCGGTTAAGGCGCTGGGTTAACGATCGGAAGGTCGGGGGTTCAAGCCCCGGTATCGCCAAGCTGCTACTCTTGGGCCCTTGAGCAAGGCCCTTAACCCTCTATGCTCCAGGGGACCCTTACGAGAAAAATAAACCAAGGACCGTGACGTCGGAGCGACGTGGGGCCGCCTTCCCGTGGGCTCACCACCTGCAGGAGGGACCGTAAGGGACCGGTGCTGAGAGGATTGGGCAGCAGTCGAAGGCGGGGGCCTTGACAGCCCGATCCCTGGACACGGAGAAGTGTCTGGGGAATCTGCTTAGACTGCTGCCCCCGTGACCCGAATTACGGATAAGCGGGAGAAGATGAATGAATGAATGAATTAATGACTAATAACTACATTTGTAAGTGATAAGTTATAGACTTGCATGCCATTACAAGCTACACATATTTTTCATTTGTTCATAGGGCACATGGAACCACACTACAATGTCCTGTTTGCCTGGGGTACAAAAATACGACAGTAATACAACCATACAATATGGAATCTTTTTGCCATCTATTACCATTAAACAAACTTTCAATGCAAAATAAAAATGGAAATGTTGACACATCAAATGAAAAATAAAACCTTTCTTGCTAGGTCTTCAATGTTACATATATGTCAAGGCAAGTCAGTTTGATGTTATAATACTAAAGACATTTCTTCAAAATGGCCTTTTAAACCTTCACAGACATCCGACATTACATTAAACATCTGAAGCCATGTTATATATATCGCTTTACTGAGATACGGGTGCTTTTGACCTTCTTAACATCAGCGGTCAGCATGTGGGACTTTTAAAAGCTACGCAGGCCAAAGAGGTTTTTAGACATAAACATACAGTGGCTTTTCCAGGTTAGCTTTTAAATTAAAGAGAGAAAAGCAAAAATAAAGAAAAAAATGTGTTGTAAAGAGATAGACAGAAAGGAGAAGAGGGTAATGGTAAGTGGTGGCCTCAAGAACCTCTTGTTCCTAGCATTAGTTTTTTTTTCTCTTTATTTATTTATTTTATTTATCTAAAGGTGATACAGTACACACTAAGCCAAGGACTCAACATCAATTACCAATGAGCTAAGACCTGAACACTGCCCTGAACAACTGCTGCGTAATATAGAGTTTAGTTACAAACTGTAGTGTTTCTTGACCTTTTTGGCTCTCCACAATTTGTCAGTTCTTAGGTATTTCATTGTTGTGTCATCTACAGATGCGTGTTAAAAGTTTGGAAACTCCTAGTCTTTTATGGTTCTTGAGGCCGTTTGTTTATCCAAGACAAAGGAGACGTTGGAGACTTATTCCAGATGAAAGGAATGCTGAACCAACATTGTTACTTCATTACCAACATTGTTATACATTTATATATTGGTTTGGTCGAAGTAAATCTTTATAATGTTACAACCTTGTCGCATTGAAACAAAAGGAACATGCATGTGTCAATCAAAAATGATAAATAACGTTGTTTCCAAACTGTTGACAGACTCTGTATTTAATCTTGGTTTTTATCAGATATTTAAACTGAAATAATTCAATCCAGTTCCCCTCTCCATCAAATACCAAAATTCTAATTTAGTCGATTAAGGTATACTTCAAATATACCCATCTTCTTCTTCTTCTTTCGGCTTCTCCCATTAGGGGTCGCCACAGCAGATCATCCGTCTCCATACCCCCCTGTCCTCTACATCCTCCTCTTTTAAACCAACTACCTACATGTCTTCCCTCACCACATCCATAAACCTCCTCCTTGGTCTTCCTCTTTTCCTCCTACCTGGTGGCTTCAGATGATAATAATCACATGGCTGTCAATGTTGCTTTGTGAAGTCTTGCCAGTCATAAGCTATGTTCAAGTCCTCACTATTTCATGTTACATGTTTGTTTAAAAAATAAATGCCTAAAATTTTGAATCACATTGTTTCGTTTGTTTGTTTGTTTGTTTTTTAAAGAACTATTCATGCAGATACTTACACCTCTAACAAATCAGGTTTGGTCTTGTTTTTGCTTGAATAAGGAATTTTGTTTCAAAAATGTAATTAGCCCAATTTTTTGCTGTACCACTAAGAGATGAAATGCCTGCAGTAGGTGTTAAATTTTGATTTCGCACATCTTTTGGTATTGATTTTGCATTATGGAAATGAGTATAGATTATGAGTCTTTTATAAAGGGTAAGTAATATCAGTGGTGACCTTTCCAGAGTGAGCTATGAAGATATTTGGACATTTTAATAAAAAATTCCCAGCCACCAGAAATTCAAATCTTGAAAAAAGCCAAATTCGGAGAAGAAGTAAATCAGAGGAGATTTACAATACAGTGTGCATTGGTCAGGAAACCCAGATGAACAGATTAGAAACCATCATGAGACGATCTTTGTTGTTGAGTTATCTTTATTTTCTCAAAATGACCAATACTAACTAAAAGAACTGCTGTAATCAGACTGATAGTAAGACACAAAGCTCCTCCTGACATGTCAGCATTAATGTTCTCATAACGTAGTTTGTTATTTCAAGCCAAGTAGATTTATGCAATCGGTTGTTTTTTAATTAAAAAACGATTGCCACCATTTAGCTGCTTATGTTATGCAAACAAAAATGTGTTCTGTGTTCTGAAAATGCTTCACAGCCACCAATATCTTAATTTATAACTAAAAACATCGACCAGGCATAATATTAAAACATTATAACATCATGACTAGTAAAGTGAATAACAATGATTATTCTTCATTATGGCACCTGTTAGTGGGTGGATTTATTTATTTATTAGGCAGCAAGTGAACATTTTGTCCTCAAAGTTGACGTGTTAGAAGCAGGACAAAATAAATATGTGGGAGTTTGACAAAAGCTAAATGGTGATGTCTAGACATCTGGGTCAGAGCATCTCCAAAACTGCAGCTCTTGTGGGATGTTCCTGGTCTGCAGTGGTCATTATCTATCAAAAGTGCTCCAAGAAATTAACAGTGGTGACCCGGCGACAGGGTCGTGGGCGGCCGAGGCTCATTGTTGCACGTGGGGAGCGAAAGCTGGTCCGTGTGGTCCGATCCAACAAACGAGCTCCTGTAGCTCAAACTGCTGAAGTTAATGATGTTTATGCTGGAAGGGACAGAACTGTTTTGGCAGTAAAAGGGGGGACCAACACAATATTAGTCAGTTGATCATAATGTTATGCCTGTTCTATGGCCAGAAACTTATGCTTGTTTAGTGTAAGAAGTCATCATCAAAGGCAATGTGTCCGAGCAAACAGAGTGTTTCTGATGTGCATTTCTTTATCAGCTCTTTCCATTCTAAAGGGGAATTGTTTAAATTCCTACCCATTTTTTTTTTCAAATGTCTGATTGATTTCTCTAAATATGAAGTCAATCACTAATCCTTCAGTAAAATATATTTACTACACATTGCTTGGCTTTCTCCTCTCCATGACGCTGATGTCAAATTAAGGCTGGAAAAATCTGACTTGTGTCACTTAAACTCTGTAATGTGGAGTTATATTTAGCTGATCCGTTGGCGCTATTGTGCTATTTTCCTGCTAATGTTGGCCTGTCAGTAATGTCAACAACATGGCTTTTTTTTTTTACCCAGAATAGGGCTATCAGCAACAATGCCTGTATACTCTGCTGGATGTGCTGTGGTGTCATCCATAACCATGACAGAGGTGGAAGAGCATACTGCTGTGACTCATGTTTTCCATCTGGCACTATATACAGCACTTAGCGCCAACAAGATTCGACTTATTAGCAAGAAACAAAGGATTAGCGCACTCATCCTCTTTTAAGCCACTTCCTTGTTGACAACCTTCTTGATAAGACGAGACTTAGGGGGTGGTGGGATTTGGAGCACAATGTAGCAAGGACTGTTGTTAGGTAACACAACAGTACAGTTCACTACAATACACAACAGTAGCTTTGCTTACAAAAAAGTACTTTATTTATCCATATTTACACACTATCACCTTCAAAATAGTCTTCTTTTACAGCGAGATAGTGCTCCCATCGTTCCTGGTGCTTCTGGAATGTGTCCTGGAAGTCTTCTTTTCAAAACATGTCAAGCCTCTTCAGTGATTCGTGCTGGATCTCCATAATGGTTTCAAAACAGCGATCTTTGAGCTGTATCTTCATTTCAAAATGCGGAGTCAGCAGGAGACAAATCTGCCGAGCAGGGCAGGTGCGGACGTGAGATCACGTGGATTGTTCTCCGACGATCATCATGCGCAAGTTGGCGAACGGTTTCGACATTTTCGGATGTTGAGCTCGTTGAAGGTCTTCCTGATCTCTCGTCGTCTTCCAGTGATGTTCTTCCGCTCTTGAAGCGAAAACACCTTGAATGTCAAACTTATGTCATGTCAAACGTCTCTTTTTACATTTGTTCTTCGCTCTAACTTGATATCCGTGATATCCAGACGAATGTAGTCAGAATAGCACCTGATAACACCATTAGTCTTGAAACTTTTAGATACCACCTCATACTTTGCAAAGATTATAGACTGGATAATATCTGTTAATCAGAAATGCATGCTTACCATGGTGACCATGTTTGCCATACAAAGACTCTTCTTTTTACCTTCTGGTGCATTGTGTAATACTTTAGATTTAAAAAAAAAAAACACCTTCAAAGAAGTTTTTACAAGCTCTAATGCTTGTCACTGTCACTTTGGATTAGGCTGAGGTAGCGCCTGCTGGTTGTTTTCGCCATGGATGACTGACATGTTTGTCCTGATCTAGATCTTTTTCTCAAGCCAGCAATCTTCTCAGTGGGGCTGTAATCAACAAACAGCTCTCTAAGTCAGCCATTCAGACAAAACTCAATATGACAACTTGGGAACTGCTTGAGTTTCTCAGCTGCAATCAGAAGACATACCAACTGGCCCACTTGATATAATTTGAAGTACACTATCAGTTCCAAGAAAACTGTGTATCAATTGAAACAGAAAGATATCCTTTATTTCACATGAAAAGAAAATCTGCTTATTAGTCACATCCCAAAGTAGGAAAGTGATTTTTTTATTTTTTTATTTTTTTATTTATTCATTTGTTTATTACCATAAATAAATTTTTGTATAAATACAATATTGAATTGTTTAATTGAATTGTTTTCATTTGTTTTACCCGAAAAAGCTAAGAAATGAAATATTCATGAATGGATGAATATTCTGGCTAATGTGTGCTCTGGAGCATTACTCTGTTCTTAACAAAGTCGTGATTACATTAGATCAAATTCGGTTAACCTACAGAATAACTTTCATAATTAGATCCTCCTTGATTTTATTATATATCTTGTAATATTTATGGTAAATTGTTGGTTTTACACTGTGTTTATTTAAACAAAAATGACAAATGCTAACAAGATAGCTAGATAAATAATTACCATACGCCAAACTGAACTCCTGGAATAGCAAAGTACATTACCCATCTTAGGCCATGTCCACACTAATATGTTTTTAATATCCTAAAGGGGGACCAACACAATATTAAACAGATAGTCATGATGTTATGCCTGAATGGTGGGCATTATGTTATGCCTGGTCAGTGTAGATCAGTGTGTTGTTAAGTGTTGTATTCCTGGCACATGCGAGAGCAACATTGTGACCCGCCAAGCCTTGCGCAAAAGATACGTAAACCCGCCTCATCTTGAACTTCACCTTCGAATTCTACACCTACATAATGCGTTATGGAGCTCGCTTACTGCATAGAGATGGCAAATCCTTCCATTTCAACAGGAGATCTTCCAATCCAAGTTCCCACACAAGGTCCAACTGTCACTTTCAATGAAAGAAGATATACAATAATGTCAGTGGGGATTTTTTTTTTTTCATTTGCTATTCCTTTGCTGTGCCACACTTTTAAGCATGGGATGATTCGTGCTTCCCTACATGCAATATCTGGAACAATCAAATCCATTTTTTTCACGTAAAAAATCTCACGCTGAACCAGGCAAATCCTTCGGAGGGTTTTTTAAATGATTGCTCTATGCTTGCTGCCTCTACTTCATGGACATATTTTATCTTATCCTTAGCATGATTTATGGGATTGATCAAACCGCACATGAAATAGCATGAGCTTCCCTGATGGGTTCGACTAATCAGAAATTCCCAGTGACTTTTGCCTCATAATAGTGCCGATTCAAAAGCACTCTCTCTTTAGAACAAAGTTGTGTGTAGATAATAAAAAATGCATTGAATTGAAAGCCTACTTGAAAGGTCAAAGGGGCTGTTTTACACTTCAAGTTTATGGTCCCATAGTCCAGCACTGGGGTCAGAGACACTCGAGAGCTTGTTGTGAAAGGCTCGCTACACTGGGAGAACGTATAATGAGCTCTGCTTCCTTTGCTTCGGCTCAGGTCTTGGAGGTCACGCTCTGAAACCTCGTCCTGCCCGCAACTTCGGTTTCCAAACTAATGGAAATGGATCACTGCATGCAAGAAGAGGTACATTTTCAAAGAGTGTGGACCAGAACCAGATATGAATGCATTATGCAGATGGAATTATACATGAATACAAATACAAATGCGAATAAGAGACATTTTGTTCTGATACAAAGGTTCACAGAGCATCTGGTTGAGACTTTCATTTTGCAAAAAAGGACCAGCGATGCGACAAATAATGAATATAAGAAGGAGGTTTTTACTTTATTGTACATGCAAGCAAGCAGGCAGATATAAAACTTAAACAAACCCCATTCATGCAAGTTATACATTCATCCTTATGGATATTGTGATTTGTGGTGAGAGGAGGGAGCAGGTTAAGAAGAGCCTGGAGAGGTGGAGATATGCACTGGAGAGAAGGGGAATGAAAGTCAGTAGGAGTAAGACAGAGTACATGTGTGTGGATGAGAGGGAGGGCAGTGGAGTGATGCGGTTGCAGGGAGAAGAGGTGATGAAGGTGGTGAGTTAAAGTATCTGGGGTCAACAGTGCAAAGTAATGGCGAGTGTGTTAGAAAAGTGAAGAGAAGAGTGCAAGCAGAGTGGAGTGGGTGGAGAAGAGGAGCAGGAGTGAAAGAGTCAATTTATAAGATGGTGTTGAGAATTTCATTGGGAGTGACGAATAAGTTTATTAATGCAGGTAAGACGTTTTGGAGACGAGGTGAGAGAGGCGTGATCAGGATGGTTTGGTTATGTGCAGATGAGGGACATGAAGTGGAATAATATGGAGCTTCCAGGCAGGAGGAAAGGTGGAAGGCAGCTGAAAGAAGAAGTAGTTTTATTTCCACCCAGAAGTGGTTTGATCTTCAGTTATGACTTTAAACAACTTTATCATGCAAACAGATTTGATTTGTAATTCCATCACTCTTTAAAGCAAATTTAACTTCCGGAGTTATGATGGACGATTGCAGGATCTACACATGCTCTCAATTTCTTTCTTTTGGTCATGTCTTGGATTGAGGAGATCGCAGCAGAAGCATTAGCATGGAGCTAGTGCATTAGTGCATTCAAGTATTTTATTAGGACATGCATCCCAATTCTGAACTATTGAAAGCAATCGATAATAATGATCAGTTCTTTTTTTTTAGATCAGGTGTTCTTGTGTAAGTAGAGACCCTGCTAATGCCATAGATTCATAGATCATAAATAAAACAGAGGTTGTTTGCTGATTGCTTACTAATGCTTATTAATAGACATTCTTCAGACCCTAAAGAGCATATCACAAGGTGTCCCACAAGGTTCTCATTTAGGCTCATTTTATTCACCTGCACACAGTCCATTTGTATCCAGCATGCTATGAGGTATAATGAGTGTAACTGGGGTCTCTGTCATTTCTCACTATAACACAAATTCGAAGAGTGCGAGCCACAAGGTCACACAGGCATCACCATGGACAAAACACAGTGTTGACTTTCACTTCACACTGATGATACACAGCCATACTAATCAGATCGGCCAGATTCAGAAGCACAGCACGGCTATGACCAGGTCAGAGGTGTACAGGTTTTGATGAGTCCAAATTTGTTTGCTTCTAAATTCTGAAGAGAAAAAAAAAAAAAAAAACTAATTTGGGATGGTAACAGTAGGGGTGCTGATGTCATTCAGAGAGGACACAAGCTACTATGTAGGATCCTGTTAAAGTAACTGGTTCTGTCTTTTGTACATTTATTTAATCGATTATTTTATATTATTATTCATTTATTATAATATAAAATAATCGATTAAATAAATGTACAAAAGAAATCGCAATTTGATCAAAGCAACAAGAAATGCTCTTATAATGAGCACAAGTGACTACGTGATGTGGAGGTTGAACAAGTCAATTTCTGATCTGAAAAACTCTAAAGCAGCTAAGAAAAACTGTAAAACTGGTCAAATATACTGTATATATTGATCAAATAAAAGATACAAATTAATCCACAATAATAGTTAATACACAAGTATTCAAGGCTAGATAGATAGATAGATAGATAGATAGATAGATAGATAGATAGATAGATAGATAGATAGATAGATAGATAGATAGATAGATAGATAGATAGATAGATAGATAGATAGATAGATAGATAGATAGATAGATAGATTGAAACAGCAAAAAAAACAGCACTTGTGACCATCAATCTACGCAACGCCACAGGAGACAACCACTCCTTCACAAGCGTGTGTGTGTGTGTGTGTGTGTGTGTGTGTGTGTGTGTGTGTGTGTGTGTGTGTGTGTGTGTGTGTGTGTTTTCACATCTTTAACAGAGGATCCCGTGTGTACTGTCATGGCGATGATGAGTCACTGCCTGTAATCACATTAACTACTTTCTCAAGAATGGCTTTATGTAATGACATCATGCTTTATTTAATAAAATGGATTAAATATTACTAGAAATATATCTAAAAGCATATTGCATCATCAAAACGCACACGTTGTGTCTTTCTTTCTGTTAAGCTTCACGCTCAAGTATTAATGCATGCTTTGTCAAGTTTCACAATTCCTCAGCTAGAACCTTCTGTAATGCATTAGCTCATAAAAAATAAAAGAAATTTAGAGCCTGTGGTTTTTGTTTTTTTTTTCTTACAGAATTTCTGTGCATATTTTTATGTGCAAGAGTCAACAAAATCTGTTTATGTTTTTATTATCCAGGTTTCTCACATTTTTTTGTTTTATTATTATTTATTTTGTTTTTCTTTTAGAACAGAAAAACTCCTGTTTTGTTGTTTGGAGAAAAAAAGAAAAGGGATGTGTGTTAAAAACAAAGAATGCAGATGGTGGCAGAGCTGCGAAAGCTAGTAGTAATAATCACATGATATTATAAAGTATAGAACATTTCCCAATAAACTGCTAAATATTTGAACATGTTTAGAATTAATATTTTAGCAAAGAATTAAAATGATATTCTATCTATCTATCTATCTATCTATCTATCTATCTATCTATCTATCTATCTATCTATCTATCTATCTATCTATCTATCTATCTGTCTATCTGTCTGTCTGTCTGTCTGTCAGTCTATATCCATCTATAACAATCTATCTATCTATCTATCTATCTATCTATCTATCTATCTATCTATCTATCTATCTATCTATCTGTCTGTCTGTCTGTCTGTCTGTCTGTCTGTCTGTCTGTCTGTCTGTCTGTCTGTCTGTCTGTGTGTGTGTGTGTGTGTGTGTGTGTGTGTGTGTGTGTGTGTGTGTTTTAACTCTCAGAAACACTTACCTCTATTCCTTAATTTATAGGTTATAGATAACAGTTGAACTACAGTCAGTTCTGATTTTTTCCCAGTCTCTAAATAAGCGTGAACTGGAAACTGCTAACTCAGAGACAGTCAACCATGTTTACAGAGGTCAAGCCAAACAAGATAATATTACAATGTATTCGACTGTTATGGTTAAAGGAGCTTGAAATCATTACTCAGGGATTTTATCAGAGTGGAAAAAAGCCCAAACTAAAGCACACACAAATAAACATTAAAAGAGCTGGCATTTGGGCAGCCTTTTCCTATTCAATTCACTTCCTCATGCTATTTACTCTCAAAAATAAATAAAAATGTTTGCCCATTCTGATATGTGCATTATATGCCATGTCTTTTTGTATTTTTGCTTTTTCGTTAAAAAAAAAAAAAAAACAGGAGACATGTCTCTCAGAAGGCTAAACCCAATGCACTTTATCTGGCTTCACTTAACTACACTCACCTCTGTATGACCTTGCTTTAGAAAGCCCCGTGGACAAAAAGACATCATCAGATTCAGGTCATGCTGCTGTGTAAGCACTTCCATACAGTATCCCTGGTAAACATGTTCCTGCTGAGAGGTACAACAAAAATATTTTTTTTTATCTAAAAGCTAAATACTGTGCATTATCTCCTATTGCAGGTTGTCACTACTATTTCCAGATGTCACTGAGTACTTATTTTATATATTAATGAACAATTTGAAAGATTAATGTAATGATTTGTAAATCACTATATACGTGTGTATATATATATATATATATATATTTTTTTTTATATAAAATTATTATTATTTTTTTTTTTTTTTTTTTTGTAGTTGTTGTTATTTTATTTATTTATTTGTTTTTTTGTTTTTTTTCTCATTTAAGTACTGATGTAGGTGATGTGAGGAGGCCTGGGATGCAGTCAGCAATACAATTCATCCCAAAGGTTGAGTTCACAGCTCTCTCATCAAGATATTTCACTCTATACTCCACATCTTCATGGAGTTGGAAAGAGAAAAATGAAAGCTACCACATCTGAAGACATCCTATACAATTGTGTGCCATGGACTTTGTGATAAAAGTTTGGAGAATAACCATAAACGGCTGAAAAAGTCATACTTTTCTCCATACAGATGCTGTTTTAAGGAAAATTCTTTCTTTGCATATCCTAGTGATGTTAAGAAGCTAGGTTTAGAGTACACGGTCAGCAATGATACAGTGCCCCTGGAGCACTGAGGGTTAAGGGCCTTGTTCAGGGGCCCAGAAGAGGCAGTTTGAAAATACTGGGGCTTGAACCCTGGCCTGTTAAACAGTAACCAGTCTTTAATTTTGGCCTCAAATGAGCTAAGTGGTTAATGCTCTGGGTTACTGAATGTTTCAAGACCCATGTATGCCAAGCTCGGGGGCCCCTGAGAAAGGCCCTCGACCTTTAGTGATCCAGGGGGCTGTATCATGGCTGACCCGAACTTTCTTACATTGCTGCGATATGCAAAGGAAATATTTCCTTGTGCATTAATGTACATGTGACAAATAAAAAGTACCTTTCTTTCTCAAAGAACAGTGTGACCAATGGTGGTATTAAAACCTCAGCGTCTTGTTTATCACAACTCTGAACACAGCTGCAATAAAACAGCAAGTTATACCCTGATTTACTGAAGGTAACCATGTGGATGTGTGTGAAATCACAAATCGCTAAGTTTATAACATTGATATACAAACAGGGTCCACAGAGAATTATGACTTGAGCGAAATGAGCAAAGCAAAGCGTTTAGTCTAATTTGCTCTGATGAATATGCAATTCGAGATGTTCTTTCTTTTCAGCTTGAAAGTGTAAAGCGAAGGTGTTCATGCAAAAAAATTACTTTCCTGTTCATTTTTGTTTTCACACTGCACTTAAAAGGCAGGTATTGTTTATGTGAATAAAAACACGAGTTCATAAGACGTAAGTCTCTATCAGTGCCAGGGGAATTCATTCAACTAGAAGAAATCAGACGTGGATGTGAAACAGACTGCTGCACATCTGGTAGCACAGACGAGTTCATGAATTCAGGACTTAAACTGTAGCAAAAGGAAACCTGTTTTTTGGAACCAGATGTTAAGAGGTAGATGGAAAGTGATGGGGTGGAGGAAAATTGAATCTGATCTAAATGACTGATTAAGTTCGCTTGTGTCATTAAAAAAAGGCAAATTTTAAATTGGAGAACACAACTTCCGAAAGTGAGGCAGGATCTAAGGCTACATCTACACTAATCTGGCTGTATGTTCTTCAAAATTTCAAAATCATTTTTATCATCGTTTCCTAAAAGTTGCTCATCCACACTGAAAAGTTTGAAAACGCTCACGTCCCTGTAGTGCGCACGCCTTCGATTTTACAGTTCACAACTCGCCACAGCGTCTTCAAATTGATCCAGTTTGGAAAGAGTTTTCAAAAAGCTACGTTTTGTTGACTGTGTCGAGGGAAGGCCATAAAGAGAAAAATATGCTTTTTCAAATAAGAACATATTAGTGTGGACATAAAGAAGGTCCCCTGGTGGTCTAGTGGTTAGGATGCGGCGCTCGATCCCCGGCAAGGGAACCAACCCCAGCCACTCTTAGTGCCGGTCCCAAGCCCGGATAAATGGGGAGGGATGCATTAGGAAGGGCCTCCAACGTAAAGTAATAAAGATCGAAACAGGGTCATGGTGATCTACAAACAGGAAACATTAGGACCTGTGGAGACCAAATAGGCATCACAAAATCGGCTTGTTGCATCAGAAGTATAAAAACTAGAACCAAGCGAAAACTTTGCATAAGTCAAGTTTATTTTTATAGCGCTTTTCACAACAGACAAGCATAAAAATTATGAAAGAACCAGTCGTTTTTATACTGTGAATGTGTCTAATTATCTATCTAGACTACATACAATTCATTGCATAATCTCCATTTACCAGCAGTATACAGCAAAGATTTGTCTTACAACCCCCCAGCCCCCCCTGTCCATCACATCCCCCCCCCCCCCCCCCCCCCCCCAGTGTGCATATTCACATACGGTAGATACAATGAGTTATTGTTTTTTGTGCTCGACTCTTAAATCCTACATAAATGCTCATACTAAATCAGCCTGGACATTTTTACTAGTAATTCAGTGTCACAGAGTGATGAAACATTACAGCTAACTACCGCCTAATATTTCTCCCGTCTTCTTTGACAAATAGATCCCAGTGAGCCGGTTGGAACTCTGTTACTTGACATTTTAGGGCGCTTTAAATTCATGCGACGTGATTGATCCAGCCTAGCAAGAAGACTCAGGGGAGACACATTTCTGGTTAATGGTCCAATAATGGTGTGGGTAAAGAAAGCATGAATGGAAAAAAAGACCCAGGATTCTATTGACTCCTATTGCACAACCATGGAGAAGGTGTTTCTTTATAGAGCCTGAGGCACTAAATTACACAAGGACACATTTATGATACGTGTCTAACTTATTGTATGTTATGAATTAGTTTTGATTGGCCTAGTTCTTCATCCTTATTGTCTGAGGGAAGGATTTGCCAGTTATAATTCTCTAGGAGATCTGGACAGTCTTCCATTTCAATAGGAAATAACATTTACTGAGACATTTTTTTTTATCAAGCCAAGTGAACAAACTCATCCACTTGAATGCAGACATTTAATGTCATTCATGAGCAAAAAGACCATTCATGAGCAAAAATGAGGTTTGGTTCAAATCCTAATGATCCCACAGCCATCTCCAGACACAATCCAAGTCAGAATATTAATTGTACTTTCAGAAATAAAGAAATGTTGCGCTGTCACTCTCATCTGTCAATCAAACCTGTCAATGTATGTGTAAGAGGGTAGAATGGCCTGTGAACTTCCCTGTGATGCAGTAGTTTAAAAAGATGCAATTTAACATCAGCCGTCTCAGTGGAAGTGCTAGCCTTTATGTCTTCCTTATCTAGCTGCTGGGTAAAAGGGAGAGCAGGCTAGTGGACAGGATTTGGCAGATAGGAAAAAATACTTGATTCTGATTGGCTACATTTAACTCTTAAATGTGCAAGTCAATTTAATGACCGTTCTAAACGATTATGCTGCCAAATGATTTCTAGCTTTATCTAGCCGAATTACTAATCCAATTCTATCCTTTTAATTAGTTTTGTACCACCAACATCAATGACAGCTCTAAATTCTCAGTGCTGTCAAGTGAGTGTGTTACACAATTTTATTTGCCTTTTGCCGATTTCTCTCAGGTGGTTGTTCAGTTCCACATCATGCATTATACTAGTGCTCACTTTTATATATATATATATAAGGCATCATACAAAAATGCTATGCAATTCAATATATTACAGATAGTTTGCGGGGAAGTGGTGGCTCCAGCGGTTAAGGCGCTGGGTTGCCGATCGGAAGGTCTGGCCCTTGAGCAAGGCCCTTAACCCTCTATGCTCCGGGGGTCCCTTACGAGGGAAATATCAAGGTCCGTGACGTCGGAGTGACGTGGGGCCGCCTTCCCGAAAATTTGTTGGTCTGTTGACAGAATTTCAAACAGAGTAATTAATGAATATCCAATACATCATAATGTTATGATTTCCCAACATTATATTTCTGATTCCAGTCATTTGCAGTCACATTACTTTTACATTTTGTGGCATGGAAACTTTTATCTCTCTGGAATCTGCCTTGGATGGTGGACTTCTTAATTCCCTTTCCAGACCTTCCCATCAATCACATCACAGACAAAAAAGGAGAGATAGACTCAGAGAGAGAGAGAGAGAGAGAGAGAGAGAGAGAGAGAGAGAGAGAGAGAGAGAGAGAGAGAGAGAGAGAGAGAGAGAGAGAGAGAGAGAGAGAGATGGAGGAAGAGACAATGAGAGAAAGACATAGACACAGAGAGAGGGGATGACAATGATAGAAGGAGGCCAAGGTTATTGATCTCCCCTGCTGACAGGGATAAATGGAGAGGGATTGGGGAATAGAATGAGATTTTTCAACTCTATACTGTCTGTCAGGTGGAATGTCTTTAACCTACTAGTTCAACTGTAATTATTCAGTGGCACATAATGTCTCAGGTGTTCTAGAGGAAATCTCAGTGTAACAGCATCACACAACAGAACTAATTCCTTTATGGGTAAAGGAATTATATGTGGAACAAAATGCTCACGTGAGATCTGTGTTGTGCCTCAATGTAAAATCAAGCTACTGTTCTCTTTTACTTTTTGCTCCCTTAGATGTTATGAGGAAGAAACCTTGAGAGGAACCAGACTCAAAAGGGGAACCCATCCTCATTTGGGTGACATCAAGAGTTTGATCATAAATCTTTCAACAATACAGAACACTGGAGAGTGAGAACTAACATGAGCACTGGAGTATAAGATTATAAGTGATGTTCTTTCTACAGTCTTTTACAGTCTATATGGTTAGTAGCTCCTAGTTTTATAAGCTCAGCATTTGTGATCATCACAGATCCAGCATCAGCTTCTCCATACTAGAGCCTTTAAACACTCCAGGAGGTCCAATGTCAAACTCCACAAATGTAGCGGGATCCAAATGGCACTGGTACGTCTCTAGATGGTTCGGGATGTTTGCGAGTTCGGCATCTACTTTTTCAAAGGTCTGTAATCATCACGAGGTGGGAGGTGACTGGAGCTGGCCAAACCTCAGGGTGTCTCGGGATGGGGAGAGAAAGAACAAATATATCATGCGTTTTTTAACCATATATAATATATAAGGCATAGATGTCCATATAGTGGAGTCCCTAGCTATCTTCAAGCGACAGTTGAAGACCTACCTCTTCCTGAAACACTTAAACTAACACTTTCCAAGTTTGCTTTGTTTAGTGAAGGGAAAAAAAACCTCAAAAGAGATGTAGGCTGATTTATATTAAGTTGTAATCTGGCGTACCAGTGTAGATTTATTCATTGAGAGACTCGAAGCACTTTTGTACGTTGCTCTGGACACGTCTGCTAAATGCCGCAAATTTAAATGCGAATATATAAAATATGTGTGTGTTTTCTCCTCACAGTTTGAGGTGAATTCTTGCCATATTTCCTGCTATTACTAATATTTCCGTTGCACCAATTCAGTTCATTCATGTGTTTTGTAAGATCGTGTTTTGTAGATCGTTGTCTCAGCATCTCATGTCATATCTTCTATCTGCCTTCTAGAATTCAGTGCTTAATTATTTTAAATAAGATCCTAATGCTCAGATTGTATTCTGCCAAATCACTTTGTATCGAAGTATCTGCCAATAAAAATGTAAATATATCAAACCTGTAATTGTGTTTACAGGAATAACTATAAATTATAGATTTCCGTACGCATGTAGAAGCAGACTTACAACACTGACAGGGATGATGATTAATCAGAACATCCTTTTTTTGTGTGTAATTTGTTTTTGACGTGCAGACGTTTACTCTGATATATGAGAGCTATGGATCTCATGTTTAGCATTAAGATTTGCGAATAAACAACTTCAGGCAATGGGCCAGCTCCTTCCATTATTTAAAGACGTGCTCATTAATAACTACGGAAAATAACCAAGTTCGCAACTGCCATTCTTTAAGATTATTGAGTTCCTGCCAGACTTTTGTCTTTTTTATTTGACAGGCGAACAAACTCATTTTCTTGTCAGTACTGAGCGTTAGATTGCACACCGTCTGGTTGGATGTTTATTTATCTTAATTGTGCAGTGAGATCATTATGGGTGACACCATGGGTGGGTGGTGTAAATACAGAATCTGTGTGTAAACATGTGAAGCGTTTTTTTGACGAGCTAACGCATAATTATTTCAAGATTTTCAAAAAAAAAAAAAAAAAAAAAGAACCGATTTTTTTTGGATAGTGAATACTGGTGACAGTAATTTTAGGTAGAAGGGTTTAATTGCAATGTCACTTGATAGCTGGGAATCTGAAACATCTGAAACTAGATGTTGTAAACATGAATGATATGCTAAATGATGTGGACACCTGATTCGAAAGTGCTTTTTAAACATTTCAATTCTCATTTAGTCCCCAGTCAGCGTTGCAATTCATCCCAATAAACTATATCTTCATGGACCTGATTTTGAGTACAGGGACATTGCCATGCTGTAACAGGTTCGGGTATCCTAGCTCAAGTGAAGGGAAAATTTTATGCTACAGCCTGCAAAGATAGATACAACTTTATGGCATTAAGGAGAAGCAAGCTGAATAAACAGTCTACTATATAATATATATATATATATATATATATATATATATATATATATATATATATATATATATATATATATATATATATATATATATATATATACATACATTATATATACAAATGAATGTGAAATGTTGGGCAGAATGTACAGCAATGATAAAGATACATACAGATATAAAAAAGTGCAGATGTACTGAGGAGTGAAAAAGATATAATATGTAGTATGTACATGTATTGTACAGAGGTTATATACAGTCTTTTTGTTTGTGTTTGTTTTGTAGTGATTTAGCGGTGTAGTGTTGAGTTTAGTAATGTGATGGTGGATGGAAAAAAGCTGTCCCTGAACCTGCTGGTTCTGGTGCGCAAGTTTCTGTATCTCCTTCGTGATGGAAGGAGGTTAAACAGTTTATGACTGGGATGTGAAGAGTCCTTGATGATGTTGTGAGCTCTGCGCAGACATCTGCTGTGGTGAAGGTGTTCAATGGCAGGTAGTTGGGTGCCAGTGATGCGTTGGGCGGTTTTGACCACCCTTTGCAGTGCTTTACGTTCACACACAGTGGAGCCTCCGTACCATACAGTGATGGAGTTGGTCAGGATGCTCTCAATGATGCAGCGGTAGAAACTTGTTAAAATCCCCGGGGACAGATGAGATTTCTTGAGACTTCTCAAGAAGTACAGGCGTTGTTGTGCTTTTTTTACCAGAGCTGACGTGTTCTGCTGCCGGGACAGATCCTCAGAGATGTGAACTCCCAGGAACTTAAAGCTGGAGACTCGCTCTACCTCGGTTCCATTGATGTTGACTGGTAGATGTCTCCCGCTGTTGGATTTCCGGAAGTCCACAATGAGCTCTTTGGTCTTTGTGGCGTTGAGACATCAATTGTGTGCCTCCAACTTTGGGCTACCAATTTTGGGAAGAATCACATGTGGATGAAAAAGTGAAGTGTCCCATTAATTTGATCCATATAATGTATTTTTAGCAGAGATTAAGAAAATCCAAACTTATTAGGTTTTCAGACTGTATGAGCGTTATACTGTATGAGACAAATGGCAAAGCTGCAAATGATTATTCTTTTAAAAGCAATATTTATAATTGTGCTTGTAAGGATGGTCAGATCTCTAAATGAGAACTACCATGCAACAAAACAATAAAAAAAAAAACCTTTCTTTTGACTTCTCCCATTAGGGGTCGCCACAGCGGACCATCCGCATGTTTGAGTTGGCACATGTTTTTACGCTGGATGCCCTTCCTAACACAACCCTCCCCATTTATCCGGGCTTGGGAACGGCACTAAGGCTTGTGCAACCCTAATGGCTGGGGTTGGTTCCCTTACCGGGGCTCGAACTCGGGCCGCAGCTTTGAGAGCACCGCATCCTAACCACTACACCACCAGGAAACCTACCATGCAACAAAACAATAAACTTCCTAATCTGAGGTGAGGATCTCTTGAATCTGAGGAGAAAAAGCCATTTGTTCAGCTGCCCTCATACCCGTCCTTGAGCCCCCCTCATTTCCTCCAGGGGTATGGCCGCGTCATGGGAAGGAGACCCTGAATTCTGGCTACTATACTAAAAAATTATGACATTTTTTGAAAGTACGAATGTTACCTTTTCATGTTTGGTATCATTTTAAAGGAAATATGATCTCAGTCCCAAATCAGTAGAACAGATCAAATATAAAGATCTCAGCTTTGGGGAAAATTCTGTCCTACTGATGTGAGGGTTGTCCTGGAGAGGATTTTTATCAGGTGTTGTTTTTTACTCTAGGTGGTAGTTGATTTTCAGGTCACCCCCTTCCCGACAAAGGGGGTTGCAAAGCTTTTATTAATTTTAATTTACAAGTGTTTATGGTAGTTTGGGTATTTAAGGAGATTTGGTGAAACACTCAGGGAAGCATTCTGTAGTCAAAACTTCCCTCACAGCCTCTAAGTGTCTCTATTATTAGGTATAACGACTCTTTAACAATTCAATATAGTAAACTGCATTGCGGAACTATTTGGTTTATGCTGATAATGTTGGGTAAATTTCTTCTAGTTGTATGGTGCAAATCTATGACCAGGAACGTACATACAGAAGGCTCATGTATGGATGGAGCATAGAAACACAACATCTGGGACCTTCTGATTTCTTACTATCACTGACTTAGCAAGTTATAACACAAAAAATATTCTTAATGAATGAGCAAGCATTGAGCAGCTACTTAAAGAATATTAGTTTACGGTTATCCACTGACTGAAGATTCAGACTGGCCAATTTGCCTCCGTAAGCAGGTAGAGAATAGTTGGTAAAGTACAAGGCTTTAAGCGACCGGGTAGATATCCGGTCCATATCCAGGATTAATTGAAAAAGACGAAATGCTTAAAACAATCTATTAAAATTAAAGAAAAAATACAACTAATAAGGTGATAAGCTTTAAATAGATATTTATTCATGTTAAATCATTATTACAAACTGGAGTCAGATTAAAGGTTTAAAATTGGATTCATGTAACCATGTAATCCATTTTAGTAATCTTTTACAGCGGCGTGAGAATTACTAACACGAGCAGAAGATTATGAGTTCAAATTCCAGCAACACCAATCTAGAATTACTGAGCCCTTAAACAAGGCCCTCGATACTAACCTGGATAAGGGTGTCTGTGAAAGTAAAATGTTAATACGAGGTGGTATCAGAAAGTTTCAAGACTAATGGTGCCATTCTGACCTACGTCTGTATTTTTCTCATGGAGAGCTAAGAGCAAATGCGAAATTCTTTGTGAAACTGGGCAAATCTGCCATAAATGTTTGACATGATATACTGCTATGCTACAATGAGTCTTTTGAGGTGTTTGGAGTGGCACGTGCGCTACGTGAGTGGAAGAGCATCACTGGAACGAGAGATGAGGAAGGAGAGATCAGGAAAGACCTTCAATGAGCATAACCCACAAAAATGTCGAAACCATTCAGCAACTCGTGCATGATGATCGTCGGAGAACGATTCATATCATCTAACTTCCGCACTGACACTAATCGCCAGATTTGGCTCTTGTGGACTTTGCCCTCTTCCCGAAGATGAAGATCCGGATCAAAGGCTGTCGTTTTGACACCATTTGACACAAGCTAGTCTCTAAACCTTTTGATATCCTTGTGCAAGGATTTAGTATTTGAGTTTCAAGGTTTAGACACAGTCAAAAATGAATTTCAAATAGATTCTTTTGTTAAACAAATGTAATTTAAAAGTCATAGTCGATTTCTATTACCTGTTAAAATAAATACTCTATATATATATATATATATATATATATATATATATATATATATATATATATATATATATATATATATATATATATATATATGCTCTCTAACCAAGCTGATGCCAGAAGTCTTCTGTGTTTAAAATCTGTACTGATGGCATGTCCTGTCATGTAGGTCTGTATCATGATTATAAAACAGGTACTCTTGTCCAGTTATAGGAATGAAAGATGGGGGACATGACATGCATTAATAATGGATGTGAAAGCAAAAAAAAAAAAAAAAAATGACATGACATGACTCATGCAGTAAGAGAGAGAGTGAGAGAGAGAGAGAGAGAGAGAGAGAGAGAGAGAGGAGAGAGAGAGAGAGAGAGAGAGAGAGAGACAGAGAGAGAGAGAGAGAGAGATAGAGAGAGAGAGAGAGAGAGAGAGAGAGAGAGAGAGAGAGAGAGAGAGAGAGAGAGAGAGAGAGAGAGAGAGAGAGAGAGAGAGAGAGAGAGAGAGAGAGAGAGAGAGAGAGAGAGAGAGAGAGAACCTACTGATGAATGAGTTTCTCTAGTGTTTGAATGTAGCTGTGGGCGAAGCACACCGTAGCACACAGGTCAATGTTATTAATGTGTTCCATCATAGTGTGGCAAGAACCTACATTGAACAAGGTATCTCTGGTAGAAATGATGTGCTCTGGCTAACGATCGAGCGCGGCTCTAATTAGCTAAATCCCTTTTGAAGAAATAGGCATTTGATGACTCCGCAGCGTGCTCATATTGCCATTAAAAAGCTGAGCTAGGCAGCTAGAGGTCTTGAATTAATGGTCAGATACAATCAGCCGATCGATGGAGCACATCATCACAGATAATGCGTGCAGATGTTGGCCAGAGCCACTTTCTAAATCATCCAAACGGGCGACTGATAACAGCGCTTGTCGAAACTCATCAGAGGGCATTCAGGTTTAATTAAAGCTTGCTGGCATTGTGCATTCTTTTATCCTGTGAATCTTTTTCTTTTTGGTAAAAGAGAGAGATCTTAGGATCAATTATTGGTCTCTGTGGATTGTTAATAGGTAGCACAATATGAATGTGATTAATACTTGAAGGGATCAGGAAGAGACCTGGGCAGTTGGCAGATGGAGTTTTTGTGCTTGTGAGTTAAAGCTGGACAGAAGTATAAGATTGAGTGCAGAGGTCTTTATTCTCCCTGCAGCGTTTGACCTCGCTCATTAGCCCCGGTCGGTTTCAACTCAGGATCTGAACGGTGTATCTCCCTCGCTCTCTCGTTCTCCGTGGGAGAATGTCACACTTCACTGCTTCTTATCCTGAAGGCTCAGGTTTCTCAGCCTGTTTGTACTGACTCACAGAGCTGTGTACACTCCCGGGCAGAAGAAAGGTACAATGTTAAGCGTTTTTAACACTTGTTAATAGTCACAAATCATTAGTCGAGGGAATTAGCAAGAATTAAACAAATAGAGAAATTACATTAGTATGCGAGAGCTTTGATTTCCCTTTGGTTTTGTTGAACAGAAAGAAGGGTCAGTGTTGTTCCATTCAGGGTTGATGACCTGCATTGATTCACATCAAACTTGATATTATGTAGCTTGATCTACAAGAAGACTAGAGAAGTGATTGGTTATGTTTCGGTCAATGTTACATTTCTTCCCAAGGTTGTTTACTTTTGCAGTTTGGGGTAAAACCACTGGACTGGAAAAGTCAGGTGTCCCAGTACTTTTGTCTATATGGTGTATTTGTAAATGTAATATCAATAAGACACAAATAGGACTGATAGGTTTCTTAATAACGTGTCTTTACTGGTATCTTTATTTTAATATCCTGATAAAATAGTAGAGATAATAAATAAAGTAAAATAAAGTAGATATAGATCCTTTTTCCATCCTTAATGTAGAACAATAGTGTAGTCACAGTATTTTAATATCCAGGTCAATATTCAGGTTGATGATTATTAATGATCTGATATCGCTTCCCACCTCTTTTTAAACACATCATACGTTTGGTAGATTTTTTTTTCTAAAGGGCCTTCCAGTTGACATTTGCATTCTGACATTTGATAAATCAGAGTAATTATTCCACTTGGCAATGGGTTTGATTTCACCCAGACTTCCACACACAGGGGTAAAACCAGAGAGCTCCATTTTGTTCAACTGACACCATGAAAAACGCTGTAAATGCCACTGACCTTCAGCTACTTTTAATTAAAACATCTTCAAAAAAATATAAATCTCTTTGAGCTTTTTTGGCCTTAAATGATTTCAGTTTGAATATTTGTTCATGAGAAGAAGAAGAAATAAGTGTGAAAATATCACATCTCTCCTGCTGAAGCAGAATATGGTACAAGCGGCAGTTTAGATTTGCAGAGTGAAGTTGATTTAATCCAACAATGCAATGAGTCTTTTGTATGTCATCAGTGAAGGATTGTAATGCCTTTGACAGATTTCTATTTGAAAACTGCATGTTGTCACGGCTCATATCGACGACACTGGAATGGCAGATGCCTTTATTCTCTGTATTTATTTATTCTTTATTCTCAGTAAAAACTGTCAAAATGGACCCTGGCCATCATTTGTGAAAATGTGAACAGTGTTGAACTGAAAAATTCTTAGAACACAATACAAACACCCCTTAAATTTATATACGGTATATATATATATATATATATATATATATATATATATATATATATATATATATATATATATATATATATATAATAATATATATATATAATAATATTATATAATAATAATTATTCTTGTATGTAATAGTAGTTGTAGTATTAGTAGTAGTAAAGTAGAAAGAAAGAAAGAAAGAAAGAAAGAAAGAAAGAAAGAAAGAAAGAAAGAAAGAAAGAAAGAAAGAAAGAAAGAAAGAAAGAAAGAAAGAAAGAAAGAAAGAAAGAAAAAAAAGAAAGAAAAAAGGAATGTAGAAGTAGTAGTAATAGTTGAAGAAGTGGTAGTAGATGTGTAGTAGTATATTAATTAGTAGTTGTATAATTAATAGAAGTAGTAGAAGTGTAGTGTTAAGTAGAATTAATTGTATTGGAAGTGTGGTAGAAGTAAAATTATTATTAGTAGTAGAAGTTTAATAGAAGTTTAGTGTTAAGTAGAATTATTAGTAGTAGTAGAAGTGTAGTAGAAGTACTTAAGTACTAGTAGTAGTAGTAGTAGTAGTCGTAGTAGTGATCATTTTATCGCCTTAATCACATTATAATTTGCACTGCCTGACTTTACAAATTTGACTAATTTGACACGACAAATTCCTTGTAAATGCAACCCATAATACTTTGCAGTAAAGATGATTCTAATTCTGATTCTAATTAATAGTAAACATAGTAGTGTTAAAATTATTAATACACTGTCAAAATTGCATGTTTTTTGCACTACTTTTTTACTGTCCTTACATTTTTTGTCAATTAAAAATGTATTATTATTATTATTATTATTGTTGTTGTTGTTGTTGTTGTTGTTGTTGATGATGTTAGTAGCAGTAGAAGCAGTTGTCAGAAAATTCAGGTGACTTCATACTTTGTCCAAATAGTGTAGCTTTTGTTTCCAGACCCAGAAAGTAGACATCTAGTATATTATTTACTATATATTTCTTTTTCGGAAGCTCTCTGAGTTCATTATCTCCTAAACTCTGCTTTGCTTAATATTAACATTACAGTATTTACAGCTTTTCATTATACTATAATTTTTTTATTAATTATATTTGTCCTTGTTTACATTTACTATTTTGGTATTTTGCCAGAAGTAATTCACAACTGGCACATAATTTAATCTATGACGAAAGAATTAGACTAGAAACTAAACAAATCTATATTTTTTGTAATTAATTGAATTTGCATCACAGTTTCCTCAGGGTTTTCTCTCTTCTCCTCTTCAGTCCATTAAAAAAATGCATATTCATTATACTATTAAGAACCAACTAATAATTGCATCTAAATGAGACTGTGCAAGTCTGCAGTGGTTTTTTTCCACAATAAGCGAATCCGACTGTGATGAATTAAAGAACACGCTGGAGAATTCCACCTGCTCATTTATTTCACTGCTCAGCCATAATATCTCCTTATTCTTCCTGATCTGGAAGCTGATCCGATTTCATCAAAAGCATCATTTAAAAGAAGGCAGCTGTTGTTGTCAGACTAAATTATGGAAGAACACTTCAACTTAGTACTTTATAAATAAATAAATAATTAAATAAATAAATATACAATTCATAAAAAAATAAATGTTTTGCAATCTTTTGCTGTCGGTTCATTGAACATCTGGAGCTCAACAACATCCGAATACTTTCTGAAGTAAATGAGAAAAAATATCGGACATTGAAGCAGCACAATAATCACTCAGATAGATAGATAGATAGATAGATAGATAGATAGATAGATAGATAGATAGATAGATAGATAGATAGATAGATAGATAGACAGACAGACAGACAGACAGACAGACAGACAGACAGACAGACAGACAGACAGACAGACAGACAGACAGATGAGAGATAGATATATAAATAGATAGATGACAGACAGACAGACAGACAGACAGACAGACAGACAGACAGACAGACAGACAGACAGACAGACAGACAGACAGACGAGAGATAGATATATAAATAGATAGATGACAGACAGACAGACAGACAGACAGACAGACAGACAGACAGACAGACAGACAGACAGACAGATGAGAGATAGATATATAAATAGATAGATGACAGACAGACAGACAGACAGACAGACAGACAGACAGACAGACAGACAGACAGACAGACAGACAGACAGATAGATAGATAGATAGATAGATAGATAGATAGATAGATAGATAGATAGATAGATAGATAGATAGATAGATAGATAGATAGATCTAATACATAATCTGTCAAAAATCAAGAGACTTTTTTTGTAGTTTAATGTAATGATATTCTGAGCAGCAGTGTCTGAGGTATAAAACAATCTGCACCGTTATCAAGGTAGGTTTGAGTCTTTTCTTTACTATTTTTTATTATTAGAATTAAAAGAGAAAAAAACTTAAAGAATGGTCAGCGAAAGAGTGTTTATAGTGATTATGATAGTGTTTATAACAGTAAGTGAACGAACCTTATTTCTTCCGTTCTCTCCCTCTTTCTCTCTCTCTCTCTTTCTCTCTCTCTCTCTTTCTCTCTTTCTCTCTGTCTCTCTCTCTCTCTCTCTCTCTCTCTCTCTCTCTCTCTCTCGCCCTTTTCCCTCTCCCTTTCTCAAACCAAATCCACTCTTTTTGCCATTTGTGCATCTCTCCTCCAACAGCAGTGAAGCAGAACGCTGCCTCAGGATGCATAGCCGTATTTTCATCCTGAACGGCTCGGGTCAGTCAGTCTATCTCTACCTCTGCCTCTTACTGCATTTCCTTTCCTCCTCAACATTCCGATAAGATGCACAGCTCATGCTGACTTGTGCTCGAAGGGCAGGTAGTGGTTTACATAGCATTGGCAGGTGTGGGTAAGTAGGAATAGCATGACTGTTTTTCTATTTTGTATTTTTTTTAAAGAATTACTAACTTTTTTTATATTATACACAGAATGACCTGACTTTTTCACTCATGTGTAGTTATTACTCAAATTGTTACCACAAAGTGGGCACACAATTGAATAAAACATCTTTGGATGTGTTAGCATTAAATTTCCCCTTGAAGGGAGGTGATCCAAACCTGTTTCAGCATGACAATACACTTGTGCACAAAGCCAGCTAAAAAAATATTGTTTAACTGGGTTTTAGTGAAAGATCTTAAGTGGCCTGCTATAAAACTCTGAACTCAACACTATTGAAAACCTTTGGGATGAATGTGAGCACTAATTGCACACTAGTCCTTCTTACCTCACCTACATCAGTACCTGACTTTACTAACACCCTTGTGGTTGAATGAGCACAAATCTCCACAAGCCCACTCTAAAATCTGACGAAACATCTTTCCAGAAGAGTGGAGGTTTATATAAAAAGCAAATGAGGACTAAATGTGGATTGGGATGCTCAAAAAGAATATACAAATATACAACAGACTAATTACATGTCCAACTTCAGTGCTTTTTAGTTTTAACTTAAAACTCAACTTAAGTGAAGTTGAGCAATACGTGAGATAATTTTACACCAGTTTTTGAATGACATAAAATCATTGATTCTGTAACTGAGACTCTGCAGCATGGAGGCGTCTGCCTTCAACAGAGCCATCCATCATATACTGAAACTTCAGACAGATGCAAATGCAGGTTAGGCCTTTTTCAAATGATAAAATAGGCAAACAAATATAAACGTAATCCAATCATTTCATGTCTTATCAAATGAATTTACCACAGGTGGACTCCAATTAAGTTGTAGCAACATCTCGAGGATGATCAGTGGAACAGGATGCACCTGAGCTTAATTTTGAGTGTCATGGCAAATGCTGTGAATACTTATGTTCTTGCGATTTGTAATTTTTTTTATAAATATGGAACGATTTCAGGAAACTTCTTCCACGTTGTCATTATGGGTTTTTTTTTTTTTAGAAATTCGAGGAAAATAATAAATTAAATCCATTTTGCAATAAAACTGTAACATAAAATGTTGAAGAAGTAAAGTGCTGTGAATACTTTCTGTATGCACTGTCGACAGACAGACAGACAGACAGACAGACAGACAGACAGACAGACAGACAGACAGACAGACAGACAAACAGGCAGACAGAGAGAGAGAGAGAGAGAGAGAGAGAGAGAGACAGACAGACAGACAGACAGACAGACAGACAGACAGACAGACAGACAGACAGACAGATAGATAGATAGATAGATAGATAGATAGATAGATAGATAGATAGATAGATAGATAGATAGATAGATAGATGATATGAAAGAGATAACTGTCCCCTTCTTCTTACTTGACCACCTGGTTCATCCTGATGTCCTACTTCTGGATGGATTTTTTTTTTTGTCAGAAATCACCCACTGCTCTACTTGAACAGCGTAAAGATCCATGGGGTAACTGTTTAGGATTAAACTCAATAAACCATGGATGAAGATGGATTTGGACCGTAGTTAATAATATCCCACTCAAATTTATATTCGCAGTCTATTTG
This sequence comes from Silurus aristotelis, assembly GCF_946808225.1. Taxonomy (NCBI): domain Eukaryota; kingdom Metazoa; phylum Chordata; class Actinopteri; order Siluriformes; family Siluridae; genus Silurus; species Silurus aristotelis. The sequence goes on along the minus strand of NC_139587.1, from coordinate 3,981,093 downwards.
AATGATATCTAAAACTATGTACAAGTAAAACTGAACTGAACTGAAATAGAATTGAGCTAACTTTTCCTTCTCTGTGCCAAAAAAAAGAAAGAAACCTGCATTTGAATTCATCTTTAGATCTTTAGCTTGCAACAGAACGTGTCATATCCATCAAATCGCTCCCGGCAAAAGAAGATTATCATGCTGTATTATTAACAGCATCTGGTAATTGAATTTTAGCGTTGTAATGCAGCCTGTAGAGTGGAAGGTAGGTACGGCAATGTAATTTACTGCATGAGTGATATTCTGCAGATATTCTTCTTCTTTTTTTTTTTTAGGGCTGGAGAAAAAAAAATCTCAGAAAATCTCAAAAATCTCTCAGATGTGAAACCCTATTGTCCAGCAGATTTCCATGAGAGCAGCTAGCTGGGAAAAAAAAAACACAGATCTTGAAACATGCTTATTTTGTGTAGAGCAGGTAAATAATTCAGGTCACTCGTTTGTAATCCACACTGGAGATATGAATTATTAATAAAACCATTCAAAATTTAGCTGATAGCACCATTCGGTGTCCAAAGCATGTTAGCGGTGGAGATGGTGTTTGGTGTGTTATGGCATAAATGATGCCAAAACGCAAACTAAAAGCCTTTTTTGTTTGTTTTTGAAACAAGATGTTCGATCGTTCTGGGTCAGAATTTATATGATAATGATACGAGGCTTACGATGTAGTATATACGTTGTCAGTATGCTGTTGCATGGAGCAATCCATCTGATTGTGTATACTTGTTTATTTAACATTTGTATTCTACAATGAAAACAGTAAATAAAATTTACAAATACATATAATGTTGCTCTATTTACAGAATATAAGAATGCTGAGAACAAAAAATTATCCGTCGTCCAAAATCCTGCAGTTAATCGCCATAAAAGCTCTTTTAATAAAGTCTAATGATTTCTTTAAAAAATGTCAAAGAAAAACCATTTAACAGAAAGACTTGCTCAAAGAAAAACAATAGGGGTCTATGGCTAAATTAAAAATTTGAATCAATAGATCATACAGCATCTTTAAAGTTGGAAATGAGTTTATTAGAATGACCATGCAGGTATCATGTGTTAAAGACAAGGTAAGAGACGCATGAGTGAGATGGTTTGGTCATTTGGCCAAGGAGGAGATTTATGGATGTGGTGAGGTTGGCTTGAAAGAGACAGATATTAAGGACAGAGTAGCATGGAGACGGATGAACGGCAAGTTTATTGAAAAAAGTGTGCATGACTGTATATTGTTGTCAGGATTATGGTCCTGAACTATGGTTCCTATCAGCCATTGCATTTCATTATTTGGGTACAGGATCCTGTGTTGTCTTTCAAGGTTGTTGTTCTCCTTGTTCACAGATCAGGTTGTAGCTCTTGTTTCCTTCTCAGATGATTTGTTTGCTTTTACAAGAAAGAATATCTTCAATGCATCCACTTATGCGTAAGTTGCATGACTTGTGCATGTAAGTGCTTGTTATTATAATTTCAATACACTTTACATTAAGCTATACGTTGTGCCCTCGGAAAACCAGGTTGATTCCGTTTTTTTTATAACAATAATGCATCAACAAATCTGTTATATGATATTGTTTCCATAGCAACAGCTTATTCACAGGAAGTCTATTTACTTAGCTACTACACTTAAGTCATTTTCAAGTATGTTTATTTCATTTCATGGGAGAATTTTACTTGGTGAGCTACAGCAAGTGTTATGTACTGTATGGACTAAAGTTTTTGTACACCTAAACATAAGATTTGTATATGATTTTGGAACAACAGATTCCACATTTAGTCCCATCTGCTGCTATAATGACCTTCAGGGAAGATGTTTGACTAGATTTTGAAGTGTACTGGTACAGGTTTGGGTCTCCTAGTTAGATCGAGGGGAAAAATGTAATAAGGAGTATTTTGTCTTTCAAAATACTCCACACAATTAGGTGATAATCATAAAACATAAAATCAAAACAATAATACAACTAGCTCTCTAACTGTTCAAATTTATCAGAAAATGCTAATCTGGAAAAAAAAATCGTTTTTAGGCATAATTTAAAAGTGGTCAAACAGTCACTTTCTATACTAGCGCATTTAATGCTAGCGTTTCCAAAGACATCCTATAGAACTGTCCAGCAGTGGGCGATCAGAGTTAGCAAAACCTTCTCTGCTGGCCTAAACACTATCAGAACCACTGACCTACATTTACAACCTAAATTTTATTTGTTCCATGAAATTGTATTAATTTACTCCCAACAGTTTATTCTCTTCATTTCGTAGCGTTTCTCTCGGCTGCACTGCTTCCAGTACGTGTATGTGGATGTTAGATTTTTTTTGTCCAATCAGATTTCAGCCTCTATGTGCTGCCATGTCAATCTAATCTGTCCAGGGCCTTCAAAGTCTGTACCTTAGAGAATATTATGAATGGGTTTGTTTCGTTAACCAATCAGATTTCAAATTTGCCTCACAAGGCAGCTAGCTGGCCCATAATAGTGTCAGCATTTTTCCATCCTCTGATTGGTTGGTCAGAGGGAAACTGTTACAGCCAAGTTCGACTTACAAAACACGTGTGTGGCTCTGCACACATTAATACATCTGAGTGAGACTTTTTAACACCCACAATGGCTGACGAATGAAGAGAAATTATTTTGGTCTTGGACATACTTAAAAATCCATTTTCCAGAAAAGCTAGACATTGTGAGGAGGTCGGCCAACATTGAAGCTAGCTAGTGTGACTCAGCCCGAGAAAGGGTTTGTTCTCTGCTTCCAGACCAGTGAATACGAGCGGTACCACTGGATTACAGCCTCTAAGGAGCGCTGCAAAATATGAGTCTGCATCTCTGGTGAGTAGGTTGTATTTTATTTACATTTTTATGTTTTTGTCATTTTAATAGACAAATATTGATTCTGAACTGCTCCAGATGATGTAGGTGCACAGTTGCGGTTGTATTGTAGAGGTTTGGAGTCTGTATTGGGTTTCTTGCTTCAGGAGAATGGTATTCACCCTCCATATGTGAAATGCCTCTCTCTCTGTAATGCCACGGGTTTTTTAAATGCGTTTTGTATAGTTTTATTGTTTTTTATAATTGCGACATGATAGTGGTGGTATTAAGAGGTGGATTAAGACAGGTTAGTTCCCACTGAAAGCCCAGGTACCAAATGCACGGCCTGCCACTGGAATTGTCTAGCTCCAACTTTGTTGTAATTCTTTATCCAAGAACCACATATGGCTGGAAAAGTCAGGTGTCCCAATACTTTTGCCAATATTGTGTAGATTATTACTTTTTGAACACTTAAGTGCATTTAAATGAGGGTATTTTTTTTTTATTCTTTTACTCATGTAAAAATGTAAAAAGAGTAAGTGATTGTTTTTCATACTCAGTTTTATATTTCTGTAAAAAAAAACACAAAAAAAAAACAGTGATATATTTTGACCCTGCAGCAGGTTCTCCTCACCCGGAAGATTCCAGACCTTCAGGTCATCATTACCACAGTGCTGAGTGTAGCAGCTCCAAGGAGCTTCACCACCAGGATCAAGAGGAGCACAGAGAGAGTCAGAGAGTGAGAGTGACCATGAGTCAGGCATTCAGTGGAGCAAAAAGGATGTTAGTGCTGTAAAAAGATAAAAGAACTTGGTTTGTATTTACTCAGGAAAGCCTACAGGTATGGAAAATTATTTTCTTATGATGTCCTGTTGACTGGGGTGACTAAGCGTTCGTGCTGGGGCACTAAATCATGTGTGTGTCTTCGAGATTAAGCAAAAAAGTGCACGAAAGCAGGTGATGCTTCAGTACCACTGTTTATTCATATTGCAGAATAGGTAGGTTTAAAGGCATTCAGACTCTTCCTGTCATGTGCTAGCATACATGTTTTAGAAGAAAATTCATGTCTACATTTACTGTTTGTTTATATCCCCTCTATAATATTCTCCTCTGCTGAGATTGTGAGGTGATGCTGTTTAAAATAAATAGCCAGAGAAGCAACCGAATGCTGGATTGCAATTCCCTAGTGCTGACTGTAATGGCCTTTTATCGACAGGCTAAATCCCAGGAGGTATCAAATGTGCCACAGTGCAAAACGAAATCGAAGGTGTCCCATTTGTCCCATTCCCTCCGACTTATCCTTGTACTCCAGTCAGGTTCCACAATACACATAGTTAAAGTCGACTTCCTGTTGCTGATGGTTAATTGAAACAAAATGGGCATATGGGTCAAATCTGTGGTTTTATATATACTGTCTATATTTTATTTTTGTAAAATGGTGTCTCTACTTATCATTAACATTAAGTTCATGATCAGTTGATCAGCAAGCAGGACATTTAGAGAGGAAGAAATGATGGAAGAAACTCCAGATTTGACTCGCCACAACACACGTGGTCTTATTTGGTCTTTTTAGGTAGTTCAAAAGGTTTTGGGCTCATGATTATTTTAATAGAAATCAATCAGTGTTTGAGTCATAAATATCATTCGATTAATAGATCAGTGTGCTAATAGTAACATTGGAGTCTATTCACATAAACTGAGTTGATTAAGTAGAGAGAGTCTTGTGACAAAAATGATAAGAACATTATAGACGTAATGAAACACAGTACTTTGGATACTTAAGTACATTTGAAGGCAAATACTTTTGTACTTTTACTCAAGTGAATGTTCAAAGAGATCCTATTACTTAAGTGATTTTTTACTTTCTACATTAACTCAAGTACTGTACATGGTTTGTGTACTTCATCCCCCACTGATCGTGAGGATAGTTACCTTAGAGTTTCCCAACAAATAGCACTCATTTTTTGCTTTTTGGATTAATTTGGCGCTCACTGTGATGTTCTGAGTTTGTCACAAAGGCATCACCTGATTTATCACACAACAGCTAGAAACTAATAAATGACCACACCCCAAATCATGCCTGAATGCCTGAGTGGGTAAAAACAGATGTGTAATTAGTGCCAGGCAATCCGACTCTGGACAAATTTGGGGTGTTTTGCCAAAAAGTACTAAGCAGACTGATCCAGAAATTAACACAGTGGAGAGGAAACCTTGAGGATTGCTTCCACAGAGCGGAGCACAGAAATTACAAACTGTCCTGATTGAAGTGGTACTCATCTGACACAGTGTAGACGAAATCATCCGAAAGATCATGACTACGTTCCTCATTGGCCTTCCTGCACCCAGAAACATCATTCAGGGGGCTCTGGACTGATCTAGTAGGATTATAGGAAACATTTGGCAGACGCCCTTTTCCAGAACAACTAACATTTATCTCATTCATACTGTAAAACTGAGCCGCTATGGGGTTAAGGGCTTTGCTCAGGGGCCCAGGAGTGGCAGCTTGGTGTGGCTGTGATTTGAACTCAAGACCTTCGGATCCAAAGTCCAATGCTTTAACCAGTAAACTTTACCCACTTAGTGGAAATTTTATATATAGACAAACGATCCTAATCTGTTCAAGCATGACAATCCCCCTATGCACAAATCCAACGCCATGAAGATATAGATTACATGGAGTAGAACAGTAGAACAGTAGTCAACCCCCAGGCCGTGGACCGGCACTGGTCCGTGGGTCAATTGGTACCGAATACAGAAATAATACATAACTTACATTATTTTTGTTTTATTTATTATCTGATTCTGATGGGGTTTTTTTTTAGAAAATTACCGGATTCTTTCCACCACATCTGTCTATGACTCACTCCTGATGCATGTCATGATGCCTCAGTCACATGTCTTACCTGCATCCACTACCTTCTTAAAGGGGCTCCGGCTGCTAACACATAACACATTACCGCTAAATTCAAACCCCCAAGCGAACAAAATGAACAACATACAACACAGTGGATCACGTTTATTATTATATTTAGAAAATACCAGCTTTTATGCCGGTCGTATCATTTTATTTTGTTGTATTTATCCGCCACACCTTAAAGGCCGGTCCGTAAAAATATTGTCCAACATTAATCCGGTCCGTGGCGCAAAGAAGGTTGGGGGCCGCTGCAGTAGCAGACCTTGAGTGGCCTGCTATAGAGCTTTGACTTCAACTTTAATGAACACCTTCGGGATGAATTGGAATGCTAACCTCCTCACCTCACCTACTTCAGGACCTGACCCTTGTGGCTAAATAATAGCAAACACTCCAAAATCTATTGGAAAATCTACCCAGAAGAGTGGAGGTTATACAAACAGCAAATAGGACCTAAAGGTGGAAAGTTGAATGGGATGTTCAAAAAGCACCTACAGATCTTAAGGTCAAGTGTACACAAACCTTTTTCCATATACAAGGGACAATCAAGTCAAACAAGGTCTTTTAAGTGTTACGGGTATAAAAATGAATGTTAGCATGGCAGTACTACATGCAGTAGTAAGTGTGTAGTGTGTCTTATTGCTGGCATGCGGTGCACATGTTGCGTGCCAGTCCAGAGACCGCTAATCAAGATGGCAGACAACAATATATGTGCATTCATGGAACAGCGTGCGGTGATGTTTCTTGTGAATGAAGGCGTAAATCCAGCTGATATCTACAGAAGCACAGTACTGTGGTGAGACGCTCAGCCTCTGTAAGACATTTTAATGGTGTAAACATATTAATGATGGACGTACGTGTGCAGTGACGGATGGGGGTTCCCTGATGACGAAGTGAAGCAGGATGTTTTATGGTTTATAAGTGTATTCGTGTAGCATGTAGTATGGCAAAAAAAAATGCAGTTTTCACTTTTTTAAATTTGTTCTTTTTAAAATTCTTTTATTTTATAAACTCAAAAGTCCCAGTTTGACTTGAACATCCTTCATAGTACACCTCTGTAGCTTCAGACATGATGACTAGAGACCAAATATGTGGGCCTCAGTGAAATATTTCAATCCACTTATATGTTGTGTATCCAAGATATTGTCTAAGATATTACGAGGTATTTTTTAAAAGCTAGAAGAAGCAGAATTGGTGGCTGTGGATGTACCTAAAGGAGCCTCTCTCTCTTTTGTTATCTTTCCCACACTCTCTGGCAGGTTGTCTGCTCAGCTATTCACTTGTGAAATAGGAACAAGCTCCAGCTGTAATCATGACCAGGCAGAAATACGTCCGGGTCCTGATCATAAAACAACTGCCGCCTCGGGAAAAATTTTCAAAATGATCTATTGGAAGAAACAAACCGTCTGCTGACGAAGAATCTCGAACCTGCTGTAGCTTCAGCGGTCTTGATGGTTCTTAAGTCGCTATTTTCAGGAATGAATACGCTTAGACAATACTCAGCATTACACTGAAAGCTTGGGAAAGTGTATAGTCAGGTGATTTTTGGTTGCTTTGTGCAATAATGGAGCCCAAAGGGCTTCTTTTATTGTTCCAATTTACTCCTGCAATTCAGTAAACAGGTTGAAGACAGTTGTGCTACATAATCTGTGCTCACGCGTACAAATAAATCCGAGGAAGAAACAAAGAAGTCGACATGAACAGTACATGGAAGGTTTTTTTCCATTCCCATTCACATGGAAACCATTTTTTTAAATGCACAATATAGACATTTGTATTGGGACACCTGACATTTCCAGCCATGCGTGGTTCTTTCCCAAACTGGTGTGTTATTAAACAAAGTTGGAAGCACATTTGTATAGGATGGCTTTAAATGTGGTAGCATACAATTTACTTTTAAATGAACTAGGAGACCTAAACCTTTTCCAGCATTCTTCAGTGCCATGAAGATATGCTTTACTTGGTTTGGAGTGGAGGATCTTGAGTAGTCTGCTATAGAGCTCTGCCCTCAAACTTATTGTACACATTAGAGATGAATTGGAGCGCTGACTGCACCCCAGGCCTCTTCACCTCACCTACATCAGAAACACAAACAGGAGCCATGAAAAACAATTCTATTATTCATGATCTATGAGCAAATTCATCCACACATGTAAAACCACCACAGGTACAGTATGTGCACATGTTTCAAAACACACTTTTTTCCCCCCGTTTTCATAAAAGGAATTGTGTCAGTTTTTCATCAAAATTTCTTAGAAATGTCTGAAAAATACACAGAGATATCAAATATGTTTCAGAAACCTCTGTATAGCTGTGAATATGGCCTAAGATCTATCAGAGACTCTGGGATTTGAAGTGGTGCTCGTTTTTTTTCAGGCTTGAAGATCACAGCAGGTTTGTTTGTCTCACAGCCGACTAAAATGATTTGTTTTCCCTCACGAGCGCCTAAATCCACAGTATTGTCTGCAGTGTCTTCTCGACAGTTTCCCTGCTGAGGAGAACTAATCAGCGCCTCTTTTCCCACAACCCTTTCACAGGCACAGCAGGAAGAAAAGCAGTTACTCTTTTTTTAACCAAGGTCTGATTAATGAATTAATTGGATTTGTAAATCACTGGTGAGGGAGTGACTGTTTATAGCTACAATATACAAGAACAACAAAAACTTGTTTTATAGATGTTAGATGACATCAAATTTAACTGTAAATAAAAAAGGTACATAAAATGTGATATTTTAATTAAAACAATGAGCAATTGAGGCTCTATGCAGCAATTTCAGGGACTCACAGACATGTTGCAGCTGTTGACTAAACAATCGCACCAAAGCAGAGGCATAAATTCAGGGAAAGGAATTTAAAAGTAATTTCTAGTTTCACATATAAAGAGTACGTTTTGAAATTGCCAACATGGAAATAAAATGGGCAACATGGTGTTTCGATGGTGCGACACAAATTCTGTGAAAATCCAGCATTTTTGCAAAATGAGCTGTAATGGACATCCAAGCCAAAAGTAGAAAAAAAAAGAAGAAAAAAAGGCAAACATTACAGTAGAGCACATCTGCATCTATAGTGCATGGCCCACTAAATAGCTTATGTGGTATATAGGGGCATATGGAGGGTAACCTTGTGGTTAAGGCATGGGACTTTGGATCTGGGGGTTGTGTGTTCAAGTTTCAGCTTTACCAGGCTGCCACTCTTGGGCCCTCAACCCCATGGGTGCTCAGGGATAAATTACTCTCCCATGGGCGGTCAACAGCTTTGATAGGAGGAGGGTGGGCGGTGGGCCGTAACAAAACTGCCATGAAGGCGGGGGGTAAACCATCAGGCTCTTGCTGCCCAATAAGGACTAAAAGAATGAAATAAATAGGGGGATAAGGTACTGCAATACATACTAATAAAGGAAAATAATATTTGAGTGATCAACAGGTCTTTCTGGTCATTTCATTTAATTTAGAAAGAGAATGCGTGAAATAAAAAAAAAGACCATAACTTTTATTTATTTTTGAATTCTCCAGAATCAAACTACGGTAAAACAAGTCATTTTCCTGCTCCACCATAAATGCACGGAAAAAAAATCAAAGCAAAACTAAAAAAATAAAATAAAATTTTGTCTAATTTCCGTACAGAAATGGGCGGAGCTTATACAGTCTGTAGACAGTAGTTGCTTTAGCTAACACACATCATTTTTTCTTATTAGGTAAAAGCTATTAGTTTATATGAGAGAAAAAAATAAAATGTGGAACTTTGTTTTCATATTCTGGACTTATCATCTGCTCGCATCAGGTGGATTCCTGGAGTGGACAGCCTGGGTGCATATGTTTTTGTTTAGTCGGCACCATTAGGTCATATATAAGTGATCAATTAAAAAATTATTTTTTTATTTTAGGTAGCGCAACTACAACTGTACATTGTATGACTGTGACGAATTGCTTCTGTAGTTCTGCAATTAGACATAAAAAATCAAGTATCCCTTATATTATATTTTTAGTGCATTCACAACGAAATAGGAAAATGACTTGTTTTTCATAGTTTGGTTCTGAAATAATAGAAGAAAATAAAAACAACGGTCCCTTTTCAAATTCTCCTTCTACATAAAAAATGAAATGACCTGAAGGTACACAGATCTCAACGCCACCTAAATATGCTGATTAATGTACTTTTTCCACCTGGATAGAATACAAAAATGGTGAGGCAGGTTACAGAAAATGAAAACAAAATCCAGATATCCACGTTTTAAAAAAATAAATAAGAAAATAAATAAAAAATACTTTTTAAGACCATTTCCGAAGGTTTTTTCCTTCAAAAAAGTTTTGCACAACTGCAATCTTTTTGTATATCGCATCATCAGCCAGCCATGTCTCCTTGGGGAAATGCTTCCGAAAGTGATGGCAGTGAAAAGCTGTGAAATAGGCCATGTACCTTTGAGCTGTGCCACCTCAATACATCCATCTGCTCAAGAAAATGAGAAAAGCAGTCTCACTCTATGAGGGGAGAAAAAAAAAAAAGTGCCATAGCACCAGAGAATTATGTACATTAGCAAGGTCAGGCTGAGCAATACACGCCGAGCCGTCAAAGCCGTGATTGATAGCATCACTTCTCCTGCCATTAGCTCATCACTCCAACGTAAGAGTGTGGTGTAAAGTACATCGCAGTCATGACTCCAAATCACCGGGGCACGGAACTGTCAAATTAAACAGTAGTGACTATTATAGCAAGCAGCCAGATGTCTAATGCAGTCCGAGCGATGCTGCAGAGGAGTCAGATGATTGAAGAAAGAAATTGCAGCACAAGGCAATTTTTGCGATTCTTTTTAAAACACAACAGTTTGCCAGAAATTGCATTTATTTTTTTATTAAACAATGATCTGTTTCTAGCTTTTACTTACATATCTAAACTCATCAGGCGATAAGAACAAGCCACATTTCAACAAACTATTCCGACAAACTGTTACGCATCACTTATACTGGAGACCTCTTCTCTAAATATGGAATAAATTACATGCTCTATTCTACAGATGGACTATGAAAAGCCTCCCTCACACACACTCTTTAACCTCCTGCCACCTTGAAAAATGTACCAAAGCATACGAGCTCTCATAGCCAGACTGTGTAACGCTTTCTTTCCCCAAGTTATTTGATTATTTAATACAAAAGATCTGGACTGACTCACACTCATCTACAACCAACACAAACACACACACACAGACTCAACTAAACACTCAACCACCATTGTACAGTTTTGAGTATTATAAGGAAAATTAATTTGCATTACAGATGATTTCTTGCAAAAAGCCTGTATTTTTCCCAAAAGTCCTAGTTCATCTCTCAAAAGTACGTTTGTGTCACTGACCATCTCATTGCCATTAGAACAACACGTCCTTTTGTCATTGTGTACAAACATGATCCTCAAAATGTTTAGTCCTGTTGTCAGTATGATGGCACACGGTTTCAGTATTTCCTGACGTAAACTACAAATACTTTGAATTACAATGAGTGAAAATGCACAAGGCGCAATTTCAACAGCACAAATGCACACGTGTGAAATATCGATTGCAAGAGACCCGACCCGAGATTTACACTTTTTTCTGTATACGCTCGCCTATTGAAGGTCCGCAAGATTCACCTTTGACCTGTTTTAGAGAACAAGTTGATCATTGGTCATCTGATGTACATTCGGCTTCATTAGCGACATTCAAAATTAATCTTTAGAGACGCATTTACGTAAAATAGTTTAATGGAAATTTCAGCTTGACAGATGACGACAGCTGGTTTAACGATTTTGTGTTTACAGTTTTTCTCGGTTGCGTTGCCGTTTCTCAGATCAGAAACGAAATTTCTCAAAACTACTTGTTCAACCTCCACATCACGTAGTCACTCGTGCTCATCATAAGAACTCTTCTTGTTGCTTTGATCAAATTGCGAATTCTTTTGTACATTTATTTAATCGATTGTGTAAAAGTGTCTGCTGTTTCCTACATTATCAGTTGTTTATGTTCATGTTGATCAAAAATATTATACTGGTTTCACCTGAATAGTTTTAACCCCCAAAAACCTCTCAGCATCAGTTCATACGTCATTGAATGCAAAACAATTAAACTAGTTGTCAGAATCTGTCATCTAAAATTTCTATTAAACTTTTATTTTGTAAATGTGTTGAATTGATGAATTGTGCAGATGAATCTTGAATGTCACTAATGCGAGTGAACGCCATCAACCAATCATCAACTAGTTCTCTAAAACAGGTCAAAGGTGAATCTTGTGAACCTTCAACTTCAAGAGTTTTTTCAGACAGCAAAACAAAGAATTATAAATTCTGATAATGGATGAACAACCGAGAAACAAACGAACACTAGTACAGTACAGTAAAAGTGTGAATCCTGATTGTCTCTTGCAATCAATATAAATCAAATATCCAATCAAATAAATGAATTTGTGCTGCTGAAATTCATAGATACCAAACAGAAGGAAGTCAAATGTTGTGCATTTTCAGTCACTGTGACTCAAACTAGAGTTTATATCAAGAAATCCTGAAACTGTGCAGCATCATAATGACAACACGACTAAACATTTTGATGTAAACAATGACAAAGAGACTTTTCATTCTGATGGGAATGAGATGTTCATTGAAACAAATACTTCCTTTTTGGAGATGAGCTAAGGATTTTGAGAAAAGTACAGACTTTTGCAAGAAATCCAGTGTTTTGTGCTGTTTTACACATTGTATTTTGAGAAATTCACTTACCGCTTCGCAAATATTACAGATGATTTGAGAAATTCTCCAAAGCAGCTGAGAAAAACTACAATGACTTATGCAATGAAGTGATGTTTTGTGGGTTTTAAGACTATTCAGGTGAGAAGTAGTATAATATATTTAGATCAACATGTCGTAAACAATTGCTAATGTGGGAAGCAACACACACTTGCACACAATCGATTGAATGAATGTACCAAAGCATTCGCAATTTGTACAAAGCGACGAGAAATTGCTTTCATGATGTGCACAAATGACTAAATGATGTGAAGGTTGAACAAGTACTTTTAAAAATTTCATTTCTGATCTGAGAAACACTCCAAAGCGACATCTTTGTGTTTATCGTCTCATTGTATTGTGTAGTTTGCACAAAAAATTAGCTCTCACAAGTGTTATATAGTGTCCTAATTAGTTTTGTGTCATTTTGTGCTCATTCATTGTGTATTTTGTAGTACTTCAGGCAGTTTTGAACTGTCTTTGTGTTTATTGTCTCATTGTGTTGTGTAGTTTTGCACTACATGTTGTTTGCACATGCACAATTTTATGTAGTACCCTTTGTGTTTTGTGTCATTTAGTGTGTCATAAAAACGCAAGAAGTCCCCGTATTGAACATTTCCAGTGCAGCCACTGTGTCACGTTTGTTAAATCGTTTATTGTTACACTTTTGATGTGTCAAGCATCCACCTGCGAATGAGCGGTTACTATAGAAACAGCTGGAACCACTGTTAGAGCTGCTCTTATAGAAAAATTCATTAACACATGCTGACCAGAATTAGAACAGAGCATTTGGGAGCACTGTGATATAAAGATGACGAATCAGTCCAAGAATAACTTGAATAACAGTGCTTCATATTCTCATTAGTCTTTTAGGAGCTTTGACCTCACATCAGATTTATTAACGCCTTGTTCCTGCAGCTTGTTTTTCATTTTGTGTCTCAGATGACGGCCTAACGAGACGCAGACGGTCCGTAATGAGACAGTCTAGGATATATAAATAATGTTGACATTTAGCAAGACTAATTAATTCTGCAGAATTGAGATTCTGGGGTTTCCTCTATGTTAGGGTTTGAAACACAAGGCTATATCTGAAGCATTTACTTTCTCGTCAAATAGATACTTTATCATTAACACGACTTTTTTTGAGATCTTGACATAACAAAAGCCATTTTCTTGCTATGGCAACTTGATTTTCTTGTGATCTTGACATAACCAACATTGTTTCCTCGTGATCAGTACTTAATTTTTCTGTGTATTCAGTATAAGAGCCTGCTCTAGAGGCATCATCATGGATGATTTTACGATAAAGATTTCAGACACTCCATGATATACTGTTCACCAGAAACTTTCACAAGGCACGAGATTTCCTCGCTATACAATTGTCGCGCAAAAACGGGTTTTTACGTCATAATATTACAACGCGTGGCCTCTTAGGATTTCCGTGAAAGTCCTCATATGATTGAGTTCCTTCAATTTTGTGGTAACGTTTGGAGGATAATGACATAACATCTGGCTGGAAAAGTCAGACATACAGTGTATCCTACAGCTTTCCTTCAGCGGGTCACATCTTCGATCAATTTCCTGTCACGTTAAAACTTTTCTTTCAGCATTGTTTAATCAGTGGCTCATCAAAATACCATCACTGATGAATGGATTGAATGAAGCAGAGCGAAAGTCTGTGTATATGTAAATATTCATTATCTTGATGGCTGATTTGTTGTAACCTTGGCAGCATCATTTGGAGAGAAAAAAAAAACGTTTTTTTTATTTTTTTTTTATCTGTCTCTTAACACAATGATAAAAACATAATTGCCCTAAAGTGCTAAGAGAGACCGAGTGTGTTTGTGTGTTCTGCTCATGCTTATGAGCAGCAGGTTATTTGGCTTAAAATGTCGCCAAGCTGCTAAGAGCATCGTTTCAGCCTCAATCATATGAAGTGTTTTCCCTCCAGCTCCAGTCTCAGATTGTTCCCCTGCTTGGTGCAAGATTTTGGCTGCTTCAGTATTAAATTTGAAATTATTTTTATTTAAGTCTAATAATCACATGAAATCAGCCCTGAGCCAAGGAATTTTCACACTAAGCTTTGCACCATTAGGAGTCTGCTAGAGTACTTTATTCTCTGCTAAATTAACAAAAGCCGAGATGACGATCGACCGGTGTGTAAAGAAGCTAATTCCGCATACTTCCCGAGGCTTTGCGTGCTCATTCACTGCTATTTTAGGATTAGACACTTTCCTTGTCTAATGCATTACACAAACTGGCCTCGATGAGCTGAGGGTGATTATGAGTTTTCAATATTTTAGCACATCAAGGCTACAAAAAACCGTGGCCTATAATCTCGTTACTGTGCTCTGACAGAAATGTCATTAGGCTAATTTCAAGAGCGAACACTGGAACATATTAAAGGCTTTATATATCTCTGCTGTTCTAATCCAATCCACTAATTGTAGAAGAGCAAAATCTCTCAGAATCGCTGGTATTACAGTTGGCCTTCAAGTCAAGCCACACTATATTGGGATCTTTTCCATCCACATGTGGATCTTCCTATGCTTGAAGCCGATGGCTAACATGGTATGTATGAGATTTTTCGTCAGGTTTTCAGAGCCATTTTTAAAGGACATGGTTTTAAAGAACCGCTGTCATGATCTCCACATAATACTCTCAATACATTTAAGGCTGAAAGATCAATATTCAATTCAGGACAGCGAGACGAAAGAGATGTAACACTTTTCCTGAGACGAACGAGATGAGAAGAAGGAGATCAAACCTCCTGATCAGACAGATGCAGCTCCAGTGAACCCAGAGGTGTAAGTTTCCCGGTTTGCTGCTCAAATAATGTGTGGATGTCAGATTTCTGCACTATATTTACAAGAAAATTAGACTTCATCATAAACATTACCAGTATATACACTATATGGACAAAATTATTTGGGAATTATTGGGACACCTGACATTTCCTGCCATATGTGGTTCTTGCATTGACTTGAACTTAGAAACCCAAACCTGTTCCACAATAGTAATGTTCTCAATGAAAATATGCTTTACATGGTTTAAAAAGAAAGATCTTGAGTGGCCTTGAGTGGCCTGATAAACACAAATGTATACAAACACAGTCCAAAATCTGGTGGAACATCTTCCCAGAAGAGTGGAGGCAATTATAACAGCAAATTGGGAATAAATGTGGAATGCAATGCTTTAAAATCACAGTGTACTGTACTTGCTGTTATTAATGCCAGGTGTCCGCAAACTTTTGGCAATATAGTGTGTGGATCCAGATTTAATATCCAGATATAATGATTGCATTCATACAACTGAGTCGTTAAGTGTTAAGGTATTTGTTTAAGGGACCAGCAATGGTCGTTTGGTGGTGGTGGGATTTTGTACCCATGACCTTCTGGACAAAGGTCTAACCACTGATCTAAGCGATGTGCATTCAGGAAGTGATTTCAGCACACTGTTCCAGAACTCAGACATTCATTGGAAGTCAGAAATCACTTTTTTTCTTGACCTCTGTATGTCGATTGATTAAAAGTCTATATGTACAGCATGTCGATTTGACCCCACTGAGCTGGAGGTCGAGGTTGAAAAGACCTTCCTGATTTTCCAGATAAGAATCAGTTAAGTACAGGGTTTATGTTTTTTGCTTCTTTTTGGTTGTGTTTTTACTTCGCTGGTATCCCAAGTTGTTGTCTAGTGCCAGTAATGTTGGGCAGAAAAAAGTAACAAAAAATTAAAAAACATGGACTGAACTGTGGAAAGGAAGAATGAATCCTCCAGGGGTTTGAACTTCACTGCAGCTACCTACTGTAGAGCGACATCTTTAATTGCATCTCCGCTCTATCTGACTGGCAGGTTAGCATGGAGCATTGTGCTTTACCACAATTCAGCCCTTCAGCTTATACTTTTACAACCTGGAAGGGGAAAATGACAGCTAGTGAGATGAGCCACTAGCACCCAAGAAGCAGTTCATGATTTAAAAGTCAAATTCAATTAAAAAAGAAAGAAAAAGAAAACGTGTGCTTGTCAGATTTAAAAAGGGGCCTCATGTGCTACTTTTTGGAGGAGAAAGTTTTTACCTTGTATTTTTTGAAAATTCTTGTCCATTTTTAATGTATTTATATTTATATATACATGCATTATTATATAGCGGGATCTTGGACAGTAATAATTCAGAGTCATGACCAAGGTATCAGTTGTTCCACTCCACTGTCCTATAATGTAATTCTTTCAATTTTCGAATACAATTTTCTGATTTCTCAACACATTAACAAGGAAACAACAGCATGAACAACAGCAAGTTAAAGAAGGCAAAGCATCAAAGCAGCATCTAATAAGAAGACATATCAGCAAAAAGCCGATTACAGCAGCTCCTCTCATCCAGTCCAGAGGCATTTTATCTATCTTTTATCACTTACATAGAATTTTTAACACTTACATATCTTTCAAAATCCACTTCTTCAGCTCTTCTATATCTTACTCCTAGTACTCAGTTTGTTTAAGCACTTTTTTTTAATGTAGATATTATACACTCTGCGCTCAGAATGGAGAACCACAGGGAAAAAACGGCTGCTGTGGAAATTACAGAGGAAACGTTACAAGCCTTTCATTCCTGTCACTCTGATTCAACTAAAGTCTGCCAGTGTATCAGCAATGTTCATAATGTTTACATAAAACACCATACTGCACTATTTATCTATCTATCTATCTATCTATCTATCTATCTATCTATCTATCTATCTATCTATCTATCTATCTATCTATCTATCTATCTATCTATCTATCTATCTATTTCTCCTTCATCTATCTATCTATCTATCTATCTATCTATCTATCTATCTATCTATCTATCTATCTATCTATCTATCTATCTATCTATCTATTTCTCCTTCATCTATCTATCTATCTATCTATCTATCTATCTATCTATCTATCTATCTATCTATCTATCTATCTATCTATCTATCTATCTATCTATCAATTTCTCCTTCATCTATCTATCTATCTATCTATCTATCTATCTATCTATCTATCTATCTATCTATCTATCTATCTATCTATCTATCTATCTATCTATCTATCAATTTCTCCTTCATCTATCTATCTATCTATCTATCTATCTATCTATCTATCTATCTATCTATCTATCTATCAATTTCTCCTTCATCTATCTATCTATCTATCTATCTATCTATCTATCTATCTATCTATCTATCTATCTATCTATCTATCTATCTATCTATCTATCTATTAATTTCTCCTTCATCTATCTATCTATCTATCTATCTATCTATCTATCTATCTATCTATCTATCTATCTATCTATCTATCAATTTCTCCTTCATCTATCTATCTATCTATCTATCTATCTATCTATCTATCTATCTATCTATCTATCTATCTATCTATCTATCTATCTATCTATCTATCTATCTATCAATTTCTCCTTCATCTATCTATCTATCTATCTATCTATCTATCTATCTATCTATCTATCTATCTATCTATCTATCTATCTATCTACACAACAGAAACACATTTTTTTAAGCACCACTGAATCCAAAAACTCATAAACTCAAAATTCATTTGAATTATTTTGTAAAAAAGTAAAGAAATAAACACAAACTCTTACACACAACAGCAAAACTGGAAAATGTTGTGAAAAAGAAACACAAAATTGACATATTTCCATATTTAGAAAATATTTTTAATATAGTCACATTTTGGTAGTTGTATTTTTTTGTTGTTGTATTTTATTATCTCATTTTAATTAATATTACAATTAACCAAACAAAAAAAAATGTATACAAAAAGTCAAAACAAAAGCCGAATGTATTCATCGTGTAGGCAAGCATTCATTATCTGATGTTTGCCTACAAGGCCAAAATTGGACCAGCACCATCTTACCTCAGAGACCTCACCACACCTCGCACTGCACCACGCTGTCTGAGATCCTCCACTGGTACCACCTTCTCTCAGAATGAAAGGTAAGTAAGTCAAGTTTAAGTCAAGTTTATTTGTATAGCGCTTTTCACAACAGACATTGTCTCAAAGCAGCTTTACAGAAAACAACAGTTAAGGTGAATGGTGTGCGTTCACTTCAAGTCTCAAGGAACTTCCCCGAGATGTCCATAAGTGGAGTCCCTGGCTATTTTTAAGCGACGGTTGAAGACCTTCCTCTTCCTGAAACACTTAAATTAGCACTATCCAAGTTTGCTTTGTAGAATTTAAGACTTATATTTATATTAAGTTTGTAATCTGGTGTACCAGTGTTGATTTATTCATTGCTAGAGACTCAAAGCACTTTTGTACGTCGCTCTGCACAAGTCTGCTAAATGCCGCAAATGTAAATGTAAATATATACACCGATCGGACATAACATATTGATATGATAACATTATGACCAGTGATGTGAATAATACTGATTATAAAAAATACAGCATCTCACAAAAGTAAGTACACCCCTCACATTTCAGCAACTATTTTAGTATTTCTTCTCAATCACTTCTGCAACATATAAAGTAATTCTGGTAGAACATGGGTCTGTTTTACAAAAGCCAGCTTCTGCTCCTGGGATGAGGTGACATGTTGACCGTCCAGTGGTCAGTATGAAAGAATTGTACACAAAGCAGACAAAAACATGCACATGATGAATAGGATTTGTGTTTTTGCATGGTTACATAATACAGCTGTTATCACTTAGTGTGAACTCACTTTTGTTGCCAGATATTTAGACAATAATGTCTGTAAAGATAATGCTAATTACTCTTTTTTTTAGAAAAAATGACAAAATGCAGTTTGTGTGCTGGCTAGAGTTTCTTTACGGCTACAATAACTGACAAAATGGAAATTGAAATTGAGTCTATAATCAATAAAAGGAAATAAATAAAAACACAATGATGTTTTCACCTGTTTCTGCTTACCTAGTGTCCTGGACTATCTATGTTGGCTCCCAGGTTTATCCTCAAATAGGATTACAAACTGAACCATACACACACACACACACACACACACACACACACACACACACACACGTGCAAGCTTTTGACTGTGCTAGAAAGCAACCATTCGAGTTTGCTAGACAGCAGCCATATTCAGAAGAAACCCATACTGTGGAGCACCAGTGCTGCCTGCTGTGCTTCCATGCTGCCCAAAGAAAAAAAAAAAAAAAGCAATGTTACCTAATTAGCTTGATTTATTGATATCTAAATCACACTGTTCTGATTTATACCACAGATGGCATTCCATAAATTAGTATAATTGTAGCATAGCAACATAACCGAATATGAATAAATGATTCAAACTAAAAAAGGTTATATTCAATTTTTAAAAGACATTTAAATAAATGACTAGGAAGTATAAAAGTTGAGACTTAAGGTGTGCATAAAGCATACATGGGACACAACAAAAGCGCCATGCAACCACCTGAAGGTACGTAAGTATGTATGGATGGATGGATGCAGTAGCATTACATGTTCACTTCACTTTAGCTTATAGACCCAAACCAGTTCCAGCATGACAATGTTGCTTTGCACAAAACCAACTCCATGAAGATATGCTTTATATGGGAACGTTGGAGTAGAAGATGTCCTGCTATACGGCTCTGATTCTTAACCCTACTGGACAACTTTGAATCTAGTGGAACATCTTCTCAGAAGAGTGGAGGGGTTGGTTAAAACAGGAAATGTGGAATGGGGTGTCCAAAAACTTTTTTCTATATAGTGTAGTAACATAGTAATAGAAATATTTTTCTGTTATCTGTACTTTAAATAAAGAGCTGTAATGTTACTGAAAATGCTTCAAAGTTTAATTACAAACCAATTAACCAGATGTCAATTGGTTTAGATCGTAAAGAGACAATTACTTTGATTATTTTTCTATAAGGACACAATGATTTATTCCTCTTATACAACAATAATGTACCTATAATTTTAATTAGAGAACAGTAATGGAAGAGTATTTTTGAAGTACATTATTAAACTCTCTGTAGTTCATCAGCGTATTTTCATTCCAAACATTTACTTTAGTTCATTTTAATGTGTAACATCTTACATTTGACTCTACACACACACACAAAAAAAACTCCACAATCCTTGCATTTTTGAGGTAAATAAATAATGAAATGAGAAGCTGAGGTGAAAGCAGGAGGATCACCTCACGGTTCTGGTGAGAGCGTTTGTGGCGTAAGGGTTTTCTCACTGTGTGTTTGTAACTATAGCAAACTTCCACTTGAATAAAGGTCTGATGTGCAGGAAAATGGAACACTAAACTGCATTCATTATTTACATACAGTTCTCACAGGTCACTGCTTTTACTTTTAATAGTTACGTCTTTTACTCGAGGAGAAATCTATAAGGAGTAATTTCGATTTTATGAAGTAAAATCATAACAGATCATTTGTACTCTTACTCAACTGCAGAAACGGTCTCCTTTATCTCAATAATTTACATGAATGGTTACAATAGAAAAATTGTGTAAAAGACAGGAGGTGGAGCTGGAGGTAGCAGAGCTGAAGATGTTGAGATGTTCGTTGGGAGTGACGAGGATGGACAGGATTAGGAACTAGTTTATTAGAGGGACAGCGCATGTAGGACGTTTTGGGGACAAGGTGAGGGAGGTGTAACTGAGATGGTTTGGACATGTGCAGAGGAGGGACATGGGATATATCAGTAGGAGAATACTGTGAATGAAGCCACCAGGAAGGAGGAGAAGAGTAAGACCAAGAAGAAGGTTTATGGATTTGTGGTGAGGGAAGACATGCAGGTAGTTGGGTTGAAAGAGGCAGATGAAGAGGACAGAGTAGTATGGAGATGGATGATCCTCTGTGGCGCCCCCTAATGGGAGCAGCCAAAAGAATAATAATAGGAAGAAGAAGTTGGCATAGAAGAAATTAATTCCTTCATCCTTAGTAACTAAATGGTCCATATCATTTGAGATTCAATTAAGCTCCTAGTTTGTTTCAATATGGAGAAATATGACTAACTACATTTGTTAAAAAACTTGAATGATGTATAGTTTAGGGAAGTGTCTGAAACAGATTTTTCACACCATGCTGAATTCCAATTGAATGGCTGGTATTTAAAATAGAATAGGTAGTACGCACTTTTATCGGGCAAAAACTCTAAAGAAGTATAGCGTTGAGTACAAATTTGGGTGAAATGATGAATAAAAATTACAATACATTATATTAAAAAAGAAAAAAAAAATCCTAATCCTATTCAACGCTTATGCACCTCTGTTCCATTGTGGGGAAGCTGATAATTGGTGAGGAAGGTGTGCTATCTGTAATGCCTACTGACTGTGGTTGGATTTAATTCGACCATTAAAATGAGCGAGTGTGGGCTCTGAATGAAACATTTCGACCTCATCTCTCACTTTACCAGCAGACTCATTAAATTTGTCAAATACCCGGCCTTGCCTGACACGCTCACCATTCGACACTTATGCCTTTAATTAATCCCCCTGTCTGCATGCGATAAGCTTCATATAGGCCGAGGTGTTCAGGCTAGGGTCAAAGGTGACAAAGAAATAATGTGCCTCGTTACAGCGATATGGACTCTGTACGACTTGAAATATAGCCGAATTATGGCTCGTTATGGCTGGAAATAAAACATAAATAGTAAGTAATGGAACTATTTCAATTACAGGGTGCCATTATAATCGGGGTTGTTCATCTTAGTTCTCATTTTCATTTAGCGCACTGACGGTCTAGTCGGCGATAATAGCCATGAAGTAAAAAAAAAATGACAGCCGCAAAAATGTGTCCAGGGTCGGACGCATCTGTAACCATAAAACGACCGTGCTGATATACCGAATCAATTACGAGGCAAATTGAACCGATAGTAAGTCACCGGTGCTGTTAATCATGCACTTTGGTTTGGAATAAATGGATGGATGGTTTTAGTTGATCGAAATTATGCTTACAGAGCCATAAAATGGAATCATTTCGTTGTTGAACCTCAATAGAAGCCAAAAGGTTGCTAGTTTAAAAAATCCGAAAAATCCGAACTCCCACAGTAGCCCCCATATTCATACTTTTTATTTGATACAAAATATATGAGTGGCGTTTAATACAGAACAGAACAGAACAGTTCTGTATTGTTTTAAGATTTATAATTACACTATTAGGGTTCCCCTTTTGAGTCTGGTTCCTCTCAAGGTTTCTTCCTCATAACATCTAAGAGAGCTTTTCCTTGCCACAGGAAAAACACACCATTCACCTTAACTCTTAAATTCTGTAAAGCTGCTTTGAGACAATGTCTTTTGTGAAAAGCGCTAAATTTGACTGACTTGACTTGACTTCAAGTCAAAGAGGGACTTTAACAGGTTAAAGGTATAAAAACGGTCGCTAGCTTAGCAGTACTATACTCAGTAGGAAGTGTGTTCTATTACTGATAGGTGGCGTACACATGCCAGTCCAGAGACCTTTAATCAAGATGGCAGACAACAGCATTAGTGCGTGCAGGGAACTGCGTGTGGTGATTAAGTTTCTTGTGAACAAACTCATAAAACCCACGGATATCTACAGAAAAGTTCAAGCACAGTACGGTGATGATACCCTCAGTAACACTAAGACATTTAAAGCTGGCAGTATCTCCATCAGTAACGATCTCAGTCGTGGTGGTTCCCAGCCCACAGCAGTCACTCCTGATAACATGTAGCACATGGAAAACCTGATCCTGGATAATCAATAATCAAAATCTTTCCAGACATTAGTTAAACGCGGGGATACACGTATAAATATAGCAGAGGAGTACACTATATCGAAAAAAGTATTGGGACACCTGACCTTTCCTGCCATATGTGGTTTTCCTTCAGACTTTTACTTGGAAACCGAAACCTGTTCCAGCATGGCCATGCCCCTGTGCTTAAAGCGATGAAGATATGCTTTACATGGGTTGGAGAGGAAGATCTTGAGTGGCCTGCTATAGAGCTCTGATCTTATCCCTACTGAACACCTTTGAGATGAATTAGAACACTGACTGCACCCCAGGCCTTCTCATATCACCTACATCAGTACCTGACTTTACTAACACCCTTGTGGCTGATGAACACAAATCTCCACAAGCACACTCCAAAATCTAGTGGAACATCTTGTGTGTGAGGGAATTATAAGAGCGAAATTGGACTAAATGTGGAATGTGATTCTTAAAAAGCACATACTGTACTTATGAGTAGGTATCTGCAAACTTGGGGGGAGAGGTAGCTCAGTGGTTAAGATGCTGGGTTACTGATTGTCAGATAAGGATTCAAGCCCCGATATTGCCACTCTTGGGCCCTTGAGCAAGGCCCTTAATCTTTTGTAATCGAGGGGGGGGGCCGCATCATAGCTGACCCTTCAGATCAAGCTGGGATATGAAAAGAATTTCACAAACTCCTGGCAATGTTGTGTATGTCTAAAAATAATTTTATAAATTAAAAAGTCCCGGTTTGACTTGAACACCCCTCATACTATACGGACAAAAACGTTGGTCTACAATCGATCATAAGATTTTTTTTTTATGTGCTTTCTGAACATCCCATTCTACATTTAGTCTTCATGTGTTGTTTATAACCTCTGATCTTTCAGATTTTGGACTATGGTTGTAGAGATTTGTGCTCGTTCAACCACAAGGGCATTAGTACGGCCAGGTGAGGAGGCTTGGGGTGCACTCAGTGTTCCGAATCATTAAAAAGTCTCAATAACTTTCTCTATATAGTGTTCAATATGGAATAATTAGAACACTTAAGAAAGCGCTTTTCATCTTTCACTGATCCTGACATTGAGTTGCTAAAAATGCTACTGGAGAGTTGGTGGGCTTTAAAAGACATTCAAACCAATCCAATTTCAAAGTACAACAATACTATGGTGTAGTTATTATTTATTATACAGTATATGGTTGTTTATTTTATTTCTCACTCCAATGAGCAGTTAATTTACAATATCCTTCTATTTTTGTTCCCAATCCTTCCACACACAGCTAGAAATCAGGACTCGGTGTGGGAGTTAGGGTGAGAATTTGCATTGGCATTGGAATATGGCAACCACAATCATTTTAAAGGAACAGTCAGTTCAGTAACCGTAAAAAAAACAAAAAAAATAAAACTGTGTCCTTGCAAAAAGCTTGAAGGAATGCATTGATGTGGTAATTTATTTTATCAGTCATTTCTTTTGTATTACATGCTGACAGCATGTATTCATGGATTCTTTGTATTATCTCAAATCCAATCAAACATCCAAAATCCTTTGAAAATCGAATTGTTTAATGAATGATTTTGTTAGATATACGGCACAGAAGGCAGAAATGGACCCCTGAACATAATTTTTGTATGTTTTTTTAAACATTCTATTCAACATTTAGTCTCCATTTGCTTTTATAATATCCTCCACACTTCTGGGAAGATGTTCCACTAGATTTTGGAGATTTTGTGCTTGTGAAGATTTGTGATCATTCACAAGAGTGTTAGTAAAGTTCCTTGCCACAGTCGCGGACTTGCTAATCAGAGATAAACAATTTTAAGTAACTAACTTATAGGTAATAAATTCACACATTCTTTAATATAACCTTAATATTGCTTTATATGTGAAAAGCTGCTTTGAGACAATGTCCATTCTAAAAAGCGCTATACAAATACATTT
Source organism: Silurus aristotelis (assembly GCF_946808225.1). Taxonomy (NCBI): domain Eukaryota; kingdom Metazoa; phylum Chordata; class Actinopteri; order Siluriformes; family Siluridae; genus Silurus; species Silurus aristotelis. The sequence continues at coordinate 3,955,998 of NC_139587.1, read as the reverse complement.
TTATTTAACTAAATAAAGTCAGGGTCTCCTAGTTCAAACAAAATTGTATGCTAACATATCCAAAATCGTCCTATATAATTGTGTGCATCCACCTTTGTGATAGCTTGTAAATAGAAAGAACCACATTTGGCTGAAAAAAAATCACGTGTCCATTTCCTTTTGTTCATAAAGTGTATACCGTAATATATATTGGAGCTGTGTAACTTGCAGGCTTTGCATAAATAAGTCATTAAAAACAAAAGAACATGGTGTGCCTTTTGGCTCACTTTTCAATTCAGTATTTTAAGTCATTTAACGGAAGAAAATGGGGCCATTCTTCAAAGCGAGCATATTAGACATCGCAATCATCAGTACGAGTGAAGGAGAAAAAAACATTCAGATGGAGGACAGAACAATAAAAGATGAATCACAACTATATATACATATATAAAATGGTTTCATCAAAAAAGAAACGTTTTAATTATGTGCTTTTGATCAACAAGAAGTGAGTTTGAACCGAGCTGCATTTCAATCCATTTACAGCATGTTCATTCAACTTCAATTTGACCTTACTCTCTCTTAGGTGTCTCTCTCACACACACACACACACACACACACACACACACACACACAAGCTGTATATACACACACATTCAAACATATATACACACACTCACACAAACACACACAATATTCACACATATACAAATACATAGACATTTGCACACACATACTGTATACACACACACACACACAGTATATAAATACAGAATATATACATATATATGCAAACACACAAGCACACGCATTTACTGTACACACATAGACATACATGTATGTACACACACACACACACACACACACACACACACACACACACACACACACACACACAAATACAAGGCACTTTCTTTTATATTGCCATTTAATGCATACAGAATCTTTGAATGTGACTTTTAATGCATCATGTACAGGTTTTTTATATGATAAAATGTTTTATAATCTATCTAAAATATTATCTCTGTTAAATCTTTTCCTGTTGTAATTCACAGTTTCATAAATTAAAGATAAACTGAGTCCATATGCGCTGAAAGTATCATTGATTACTGTCTGGTTTTTAATTTTCTGCCTTTTTTTTTTTTTTTTACATAAGATCAAATAGTTGCATTTAAATGAATACTGAATACGATCCAGCCGATGCAGGACACTCAATTAACTGTTATTCCATACACACTAAGCTATTTCAAATACCAGCTGCATATTTGTTCGACCTCTACATAATCCACCCAGCTGTCAGTCAGAACCTGTGACTCAGACGATTTTTTGTAGGCTTCATTATAATTCATAACCATGATGCCCAGCATGCTGTGACTATCGGCTATGAGATTTTTTATTATCATCCATGAAAGGGAGACTCGAGGCAGCTAAGACAAGACTAATGAACCAGACCACCAATATAGAAAAGACAGGCAGGTCCAATCCTATGACATTTCATATGATGAATTTGTATTTGCTAATAAAATATCCCTTAGGGAGTCATTCCCATGGACCCACAGTGATGGAAGAGATGTGGATTGTTTGATTTATGGCAACATCTAGTGTACCAAAAGTTTCCTATGTGTATATCTCTTTACTAGGAACAACAAAACCTACTACACATACATTATGTAGTAACTAATTATAGCAGCTGGAAATATCCAAGGGGTCCTAGAAATACACAGCAAACTGTGATGATGCGAAAGCTAAAGTTTGGTCACTTTATAAATAAATAGATTATGATATGCGACGCACAGAAGAACATTATTCTATTATACCATTGCTTACTTTCTATTTTCAGTAGTGACTCCTTTATAGTAATAGAAAAACACTGATTCTGTCTTCATATGAAATACGGTTTGCTCAGATACGGCGTAGAGTCACTTTCTGCTTGGTCTCTTTGTTACTAAATTTCATAAATCATTAAAAAAAATATGGTTAGAGCTAATCAGACTTCCAAAGTCCCATCATACAGCTAGTGTCTAAAAAGTTCCTCTTATCCAGGACACTTTAATATGAACAATGAAATACACAAAGAACTTCTACACATACACAATCATGTAACTATTGTGTAACACACATGCACATAGTAAGTTTGTAATAACCAGTGTTTCCGGGTTTTTGCAGATCAACACGATACTCACATTAATTCCTGTTCTTTTCTAACTGAGCCATGAGCCAACTGAGCCAAGGAATTTCCAAAATTTGCAATGGATTCTTTCATAGTGGGCTTAAATGGTTGAAAAAAAATCCCAACAAATCAGAAGTCTGATTTGTTAACTGCTAGTTAACTGAAGGCCGAAATCTTTACATCAAACATGTGGAATCAGCTGTGATTTTGATTATTGATTCCAATCTTTAGGTATATCTTTAGTACAATTCAATTAATTTCAAGTTTATTTCTGCAGCACTTTTTACAATGGACATTGCCTTAAAACAGCTTTACAGAATATAAGAATTACAGAATTACAGTTTATTATATAAACTTAATTTATATTTCAATTAATGTGTAACCCCAGTGAACAAGCCTGGGATGAGCAAGCCACAATCACGGCAAGGAAAAACTCAATTAAAAATGTGTTACACAAACCATTAGGCATGTGGTCATAATGTAATGACAATATTATGTTATATATAGATGAGGTTATGAGGAAGGAACCTTAAGAGGAACCAGACTCAAAAATGGAACCCATCCTCTTTTGGGTGACACCAAGAGTGTGAATAATGCCTTGAATGTACCAGTGGAATTTCATATACACTTAAGAACATTGTTCACTTGTACTCTAGCTGGTTTCCAGTAGTCCCCCTTTTAGTCATAAAAAACACAAAAGTGTTTTTGTATGAAATTTAGTACACAAATAAATTGTGGGATTTCATACATTCACCATACATTCGTCAATTTGCTACCATGTTTGTTGGATCTATTATTCAAATCCAAGACATAAAAATAAACATTTCATGAATATGAATGATTAATGTTTTTGGTTGCCAAAAGACATTGTAAGCTTTAGGAACCATCGGTTTTTGGACCCCTAATAGCCCGGAAATGCAATATACAGTAAGTCTCCAATTATGTGTAAAGATTATTATTATTATTTTATACTCTATTCACACTCTACAATGTGTTTATACAAGGCTTTCAGAATTTACTTGTGGATTGAGTAAAAATAATACTGGGTACAATCCATACTCATTCAAAGAAAAAGCATATTGAGTATGAAGATGAAGAAGCCTTTCCATGTGCATGACATAAAAACCAAGCAGATATGAATAGTCCATCTCTCTCTCAGAAAAAAAAAAAGATTCATTCTGGATTCATTGCACATCTTGTACAACTTTTCAGTGAGTTACAGAGGATCAGTCACTGTGAATCGCATTAGCATAGGCACCGTTATGTCTTTTTTCTGGCAGATGTGTGTGATTTAAGAGGCACCAAAGTGCTTCATTGTTGAAAAGGGGCAATTAGCAGGATTTAGAGGTAATATTTAACTCCCACCTTAATGGACGGTGTGTCTTAAACTTGAATGAGTAAAGGAAACCGTGAACTCTATATTGTCTATGTGCTCCATTAAGGACGACGTATTAATAAGAGATTGTGAAAAACGAATTGTAAAATTTTGAAGCCGAGGGATGGAACATCTGTCTTTTTAAAACAAAATAGCGACGATGCATCCAGCATCGATGGTTTTTTTTTAGAACATGTTTCCAAACTACAAAAGAGGACATATAATAAGATTTTAAGGCCAGGGGGACAGATTTGTCGAAGTAAACCGGCAGCATCAGAGAGCTGTGTTATGGTCTCACAGTCAGATCTCATTAGTGAAAATTTGTAGGACAAAATAATGTACAAAAACAACTCGTATAAGAAAAGTTGGAGAGGTTCTGGTTGCAGCTAGGGGCAGATTATTACCGCCTCATTCGCAGGTAATATAATGACAGCGCCGGCTCATGTAATAACTGCTTTCAAATTTAAGGTGAGCTGAAGTCCTGCGATTCAGGTTCAAAGCAGGGAAGAATGCTGGAGGATCTTGAAGAACGCTTAATGGTTATATTGTCACTAGGCAGAGATCTTTTTTCTCGTATACAGTATCTTTCTACATGGAAAATCCAATGTAAAAATATAAACCCAGATTTTATTATTTGTACATTTAATGGAGCCAAAAGGAAGGTGAGATCATGGTTTAATGAACTACCAGATATTTGGGTAAAGAGAAGGGCAACCTGTGCTACATATTCACCTGCACTATTTGCACAATTGCTACTTTTTGCACTAATGATAGATCCCAAACTGCATTTCGTTGCTGTGTACCTGTACTATGCACTGACGTTAACGTTTTAACTATTTAGCTATCTATTTAAGGGTGCTTAAATAGTGTTTGATCTTCCATTCCAACCCATGTAAAGCATATCTTCATGAAGCTGGCTTTGTGCACAGGGTTTTCGTCATGCTGAACAGGTTTGGATCTCCAAGTATAGAACAGTTTGCTACAGATGCAGTGTGCGAGATCTGACTAGTGCATTTACTGACCAATTAAAGGACGTGAAAATGCAAACATTATAAGCCTGCTAGATTCCCCCGGTGTAGCCAACTCAGCAGCCTTCATATGTCCTTTACCCTACAAGCACACGCACTGCTAATTTTGCAGACCTGATGGCAGGAATCACATAGGTTCCCTGGTAGTCTAGTGGTTTGGATGCGGCGCTCTCATCCCTGCGGCCAGGGTTCGATCCCCGGTCAGGGAACCAACCCCAGCCACTCTTAGTGCCGGTCCCAAGCCCGGATAAATGGGGAGGGTTTCGTTAGGAAGGGCATCAAGTGTAAAAACATGTGCCAAATCAAACATGCGGATGATCCGCTGTGGCGACCCCTAACGGGAGAAGCGGAAAGAAAGTTTTGATAGCAGGAATCACGTGATGTGACGTGAAGGGTATTGTGCGACAGCATGAATCAAACTAAGGCAACATTTCCATTGCCACAAACATTGCACCTCATATTTTCACACGACTAACCAGAGGTCAAGAGTAAAATATGATCCTGTCAAACACTATAGACTTACAGCTTTAATATGCACTGATGTGTGAGAAGCATGGGCAGTTTAAGGGTAATGACCCTCTTTCAATGTGGCACAGCCTGAATAAATCTGTCCAAACATCACAGCTGGGATCATTCTCAGTTTAGATTTGCAGATAAATGTTTTAACTGGAGGACTTTACAGTTGTTTCTTACCTGGGGTTGAGTTATAATTGATACTCAGGTGACGCATATTGATTGATTGATTGACTCTGCAGGGTGCTTGCCTTCAGACATAAAGGGAATAAAATGAATTGTCTCCAAAACTTTGTGTTAATCAAATCCACTCAATTTTGCATTAACTGCTAGGATAACATGAATATTAATAAAAATATAGGGCATTTGCTAGAGGGCAGATTTTTAGTGTGATACCTCTGAAATATTTTGCACTCCCTGATGCTCATTAATGGGAAGTTAACATAGTACACATACTGAACAATGCAGTTTAAATATATTAAATAAAAATAGGTTTTGCACAGTGATACCACTGCATCCATAGGAAAACAAAGCTCCAGCTAACTCTGAAACATTTGGAATATTGAGGTAAGAGCTTATTCTGGATTACTATACATCTGTGCTGCAACTAAAAGTCCACATTGTGTTATAGTTTTAAAGCTTTAATATTCTGGCTGCAGACAAAGGCCAAAACACTAAACGCTCAGAGAGAGAGAGCCATATTCATAATAAACCCGGCTCTATGTCATTATCTTACAGTAACCTGAAAAGATAAAAATGCAGTTTACATTCTGTTTGTTCCTCTAAATTTTAATCCTCATTTGTTCCATTTAATAAGCTACTTAAATCCCAGTTCATCAAAGGAACAATGGTAAAGAGTAATAACATGGCTTTATGCACTCGTTCTGAAGGTAGACGTGCCTGCTCCAGTGGTAATGCATTTACAAGCACACACATATGGGAATATTACATTTTCAAACTCAGCGATTGCACTAGAAAAACAGATGTAGACGTATTTATAGCGAGACCTCCTGGGGATGTAATGCTGGACCAGCATGTTCTCATACTTGAAATATCAGAACAACTTACAGAGCTCAAGATTAATGGAAAAAGTACAATAAGCGACAGTTGGAAACAGGGTTTGGGTCATGAATAATCTCATTCTTTATTTACAAGATTCAGACCACAATTCCTAATGATTTTTATACATTTTCTGTAATAAGATGCAATATTTAAAAGTATATTATTCAAGGTGGACTGCTGGTGGTCTAGTGGTTAAGATGCAGCGCTCCCACCGCTGCGACCCGGGTTCGATTCCCGGTCAGGGAACCATCCCCAGCCACTCTTAGTGCCGGTCCCAAGCCCGGATAAATTGGGGAGGGTTGCGTTAGGAAGGGCATCCAGCGTAAAACATGTGCCAAATCAAACGTGCGGAGGATCCGCTGTGGCGACCCCTAACGGGAGAAGCCGAAAAGAAACTTATTCAAGGTGGACTGCTAGTGGTGGAAAAGCTAAAGGAAAACAATACTGGGATGTTTTTCTTTCACCACTAGATGACTGAGTAACTGTATTCCACACTGTATACTGTATAAAACTTTCAGCCGATACTTATTTGCAAAAATGATCCAAACTGTAATGAGCTCCCATAAGGTTTTCAGTTGACCTTGTTGACAAATTAGTTAGGTTTTTTATTGGAATTATTATCTATGCGGAAATTTGTGTTTAGTTTTTGGAAGTTTACAGTTTTTTATTATACCAAATTTAGTCCAGTTTTCATTCGCGGTCCCTTGGCAGGTAATAATAAAAAAAAAATTAAAAAAAATAAAAACGTTTACTGATGCCTAAGCAGTGTATAAAATATACATATTATTTAGAGCATCAAGCTAATTTTAATAATATACAAAGTGTGGTGTGATTATTTAGAAATGTGATGGTCTAGGCCTGCTTTAGGACCTGGACAACTTGCCATATTTTGATAGAACCATAAATTCTGAGCTCTACTATAAAATAAATGCTATCAGTTAATGACCTCAAGCTTAAGCGCCCTTAGGTTATGCAGCAAGACAACGATCTGAAGCATACCAACAAGTCCACCTCTAAATAAAAAAAAATAAATTATTTTGCAGTGACTTAGTCAAAGTCTGGGTTTAAATCCAATTAAAATTCTTTGGCATGACCTTAAACAGGCCGATCATCCCCGAAAACCCTGCAATGTGGCGGAATATAAACAATTCTGAGTGGGATGGAATTCCTCCACAGCGATGCGAAAGACTAATTGCTAGTTATCACAAACACTTGATGGCAGAGTGGCACAAATAGTTATTAGGTTTAGGGGATAATGTTTCATCTAGGAACAGGCAGGTTTGGACAGCTTTTTCTCTTAATAAATGAAATAATCATTTGTAAAGTACATTTTGTATTTACGCAGGTTATCTATGTGTAATATAATAAGATTTGAATTATTTAAGTGTGACAAATAATGCAAGAAAATGTATGTGTGTATATACATACACACATACCACAGACATGCCATATATATATATATGCAGCGACATGGGGACACATGAAATAAAAGGTGACATTAAGTGTTTAAGGAAGCTAAATACATGAAAGATTTAACACCTTAAGTTGAACAACTTAATCAATAGTCTGATATACTCTAACACATGTGAGTCAGGGCCTGGAATAATGCTTGTCTGCTGATTGAATTGTGTTCCAAGCTTTCAGAAAAGAGCTGAGTAGTAATTATCTCAATGTTGGAGCAAGTCGAGTGTAAAGGACTGATGAGGAAGAGAATGAGAATGAACAGAAAGGTCATTTTGTTGTGTCTTGGTTTTCACTCTATAGCAAAGATTGGTACAAAGAGAAACAGAGGTTAAAAGAAGGTTACAGAGACTATGATCCGTGCTGGCCATAATGGCTTGGGAGCACAAATACGTATATAGTGCACTATATTGTTACTGTCGATGAGGAAATACATACATTTTGGAGAAATGTACTTAGGCTTGGACCCAGGGGTTTTCTGAACAGAACCACTCCAGGCTGGAATGGAAGCCTTGAAAATAAGTTGTGAGTCTGGTGTATGCTGTGTGTAATTAAATGCCATTAAATAATCAATAATCAAGAATTTAGAGAAGGTTCTGTAAAAATATGATTCAAGACTTTTTTTTATCTATGCTTCCACACTATCTGCTTCAAAACCCTTTGCTCAGCAAAACAGCACTCCCAGCGTTTCTGCCACATCTGGATTGTGTCCTGGAATTGTCTTTTCAAAGTGTGTCAAGTACGTGTCGATCGTGGTGGATCTCCACAATGATGACAAAACGACAACCTTTGAACTGCATCTTAATCTTCCGGAAGAGGGTGAAGTCCGCAGGAGCCGAATCTGGCAAATAGGGTGGGTGCGGAAGTGAGATCATGTGTATTGCTCTCCGACAATCATCATGCGCAAGTTGCCGAATGGTTTTGATATTTTCGGGGGTTGAGCTCGTTGAAGGTCTTCCTGATCTTGTCATCTTCCAGTGATGTTTTTCTGCTCATTAAGCGCACATGCCGCTCAAAACAATTAAAATGTCTAACGTATGTCATGTCAAACATCTCTGTGGCAGATTTGCCCAGTTTTATGCAGAATGAAATCACAGATGTGGTTTGAAGATCAACAGTAAGCACCATTAGTCTTGAACAGTTTTGATACACCACTGTTTTCCCCTAAAATATATTATACTACAAATGATATTTGTCAATACCAGTACCCCAATGAAAAACTAATCAGGAAAGTCACTAGAGAGTACATTTAGGTTTGTTTATATAACCCTGGTTCTAGTAATGGCCATTAAAAGTGCATATTTGTGTGTATGTGAATGCGCTAGGCTGCTTTATAGACTTTATAGACTAGCTAATAAAGTGCATTAAGTAGCTATATCAAGAAGCATGGCTCACCTAGACCTGGATTTTATTAGATTCTGTATTGTGTGCTGTAATGTGTGCAGCATGCTGGCAGTTTCTCCATGATTTTATTCTTTTAATGATGTGATTGATTTAAAAATGTTCATTTGAAAAGGTTAACTTCAAAAAAACTGACAGGTCATGCTAGCAAAAACAAAATCCAGTCTTCAAAATTAATGCTGTATGATGAAGTACGTCAGAAAAAGAAACCTTTTTTTGCACACCCAATGACATTAACGGATTGGATATAGATTTATTTATGATGAAATCTATTTCATTAGCCATGTTCATAGCCAAAACATACATTTCAGCATGCAGTACTATGGGGACATCAAATTGCCAGACAGTGGAATTGGACTTCAGTTTTCGTAGTCCTATAAGACGTAGTCTTATGATGGAGATGTGTTCCAGTGACACCATCATAACTGGAAAATAAATCGAGACATGGCCTAGCCTACCGAGGTGTCTTTTGAATGGTGATCAGTATGTGATAGTATACAGTATTTTGTTAATAATTTAACAAATTACAGTACATAATTCAGACAGAGCGGCAGTGTCTGGCAATGGCGATAAAAAAGAGGGGGACAAAAGCTACAATTAGGCTTTAAAACACCAAAAAACACAATAAAAACACTCAAACTCTGAAATTTGTCAACAACTGGTAATGTGTACATCCTGGCAGTGTTCCAACATGTAGTACTGCATATATGCTGTTACGGTTGCCTGCCACATGAAACGTAAAATATTACTGTAATATTATTGTATGTACGATATACAATTGTGTCGTATCGCTATGGTCATCGTAAAAACGAAAAATCGTAAGTCGAACCATCGTAACCCAGGGACTACCTTTATCATGCAAATCAGTGATAATGGCACATTCTGAGACATGCCTTTGTTTTCAGTCAATTCCGCAAAATGTGCAGTATACAGTATAACACCAATCTAACATCTGCATCAATTTTACTTCTGAGAGGTAAATACCAGTGTGAGCAATTTCAGTATTAAACCCTCAATGTTCGCTTTTAACTCAAGCGTAAATACGACCCTTAGGTTGGAAAATGTCATAGTTGTTGTTCCTAACCGGAGCTCGGTTATAAATCCTTACAGAATCTCTTGGTAATTTGTATCGCTTTGCCGTCAGCTATTTGCACAGCCAGTGCGTCTCTCTCTGGATAAAAGTGTTTGCTGAAAGAAAAAAAAGTAAACGCGACGTTAATGAATCTGGGGCGTTCGGCACCTGCGAGGCCTGCTGTAATTCAATTAACAGATATATTGTTGCTCCCCTTATTGTTAAGTCAGACTAATTATGTTACTGAATGTTCTGGAAATGCTGTACTTGCATATGAATGTCATTGTGTAATAAAACGCATGTTGTTCTGCCTGAGAGAACGTATTATTTCCCAATAGAGAAACATCAAACTGACCCGATGAATCCATTTTCATTCTCTCTTACACGCTCACACACACACACACACACACACACACACACACACACACACACACACACACACACACACACACACACACACACACATTGAAGAACAGAAACCCATGCAGAGGAGAAGCCTGTCTCACTTGACCAGCCATTTATTACACCCAATGTTCTCATCTTGCTTAAGTGTTATACTGTGAAATCCAAGATCACATAGTAAGGATTCATACGTCTCATTTCTCCAGAACACCGCAGACATGCCGTCTCGACGATGTTCATTTGTAATAAACAGCACGCCACGTCCCCGCGTTTCCATAACTTGCGTTAAATTCCTCTGTAAAAGACGCTGAAGGTGTGTTTAATGCACTGTGATCTGTGCAGCTGCCACCGAAACCCAGACAACACTGATGACGATTTCATGCTTTCAAATTTTCCTTTTTTTTTTTCCAACCATGACTGAAGTGGCACCCTGCCCAAAAGCACAGGTGCGTAAACACACACACACACACACACACACACACACACACACACACACACACACATAAGCTAGGTAGGTGATATAGCAGCTAAACAGGTGCATGAATCTGAGTTGTCAAAGATCTGCCACATGGATTATTACTCAGGCTTTATACATATCTTAATTTTTTCACCCCAGAAAGGCATTTGAAAATGAATAAATAAACAAAAATCCTTTCATTCACATTTACTCACCTTTATACTTATCCTGATCCATCCTGATATACTACTGCTATACTACTTCATCAATTGGAGGCCATTCACTGCAGGTTCTTAAAGATCCATTAGGTTGCTGTGGAGGATTAAACTCTAGAACCATGAGTGGCTTTGGTGCTACACTTGCTATAAACAAGTGGGGTTTTTTTCTGTTTAGGTGTCCATCAGTAAACATTTGATGACTTCAGCAAAGATTGAGCAACACTAATCAGGCACAACATTATGACATTATAACATTATGAGCAGTGAAGTGAAGAACACTGATTATCTTTTCATCTGGATTTATTTATTAAGCAGCAACTGAAAATGTTGTCCTCAAAGTTGATGTTAGAAGCAGGAAAAATGGGCGAGCGTAAGGATTTGAGTGAGTTTGACAAATTGTGATGTCTAGACGTCTGGGTCAAAACATCTCCAAAACTGCACCCCCTCCTGTGGGATGTTCCTGGTCTGCCGTGGTCAGAATCTATCAAAAGTGCTCCAAGGAAGGAACAGTGGTGAATCCGTGACAGGGATGTTAATGCTTGAAGGGTCAGAACTGTTTTGACCAACTGTGACCAACACAATATGATGCAGGTGGTCATAATGTTATGCTGATCGGTGTATATTTATTTATAGTTTTTGGACATTTGGTGTCTTCCTTTTTAAATCTCATGGTTTATTCCTTTCTTCTTTTACCTTGGGATTTTTTTAAACTAATTTTTGACACTAAAATGTATATTTGCGATCTATTTATTTCTGTAAAGCTGCTTTGGGACAATGCTGAAAGCCCACTGCTAAAAGCACTATAGAAATGAATAATACTGCATATGATTGACATTAAGGAGCCCAATATGTGCTGAAAAAAAGCAATTCCCAATAGCTTTACACCACCCACACCAGCCTGAACAGTTTATTGGCAGGGTGAATGGATTCATGCGGTAGATATACATATTTGCACATCTCAGGAACATCAAGATGCTTGGAGATGGTCTTATAGCCTTTAGCATGCATGTGTATTATGTGCTTTTTAAACCTTTTTGGACCAGTCTCTCAGGTGCTATCTCTGGTCCATGTTCAGCGTGGTGTACTAAATATCCTAATTAGAATACAAAAATCGAATTATTTATATTTCTTTAAGGGATACCATCAAATTTGTCTATGGCTTGTCATTATTTCTACTATTTGGTTGAATCACAAATCAAAATCAAAGTCTGATTTGTATTAAGTATGGAATAAACAATAATGAACACCAATGCATTTAGTCTATTTTAAGTTATTTAACAGAAAAATTGCGCATTCTTCTTTTTTCTATAGAGAGGGAAAATGTTTGTACGTGTCACAAAAATAAAGCTTCATCAATGTCCAGTCTTCATCTGTCCAGTTTCCATGACCCCTGTAGTCTCAGATTCCAGTTTTTAGCTAATCCAGGAAGGTCTTTTGTTCTTGAAGCCACAAGATTTGTCCTTTTGTGCATTCTGAGATGCAGTTTTTGCTCACTGTAGTTGTAAAGAGTGGTTATTTGAGGTAGCATGGCCTTTCTTGAACCAACCAGTGTGAAAATGTGGAAGGAGTGGTTACTTTAATTAACATAACCCTTCTGTCTACTTAAAAAAGAGACTGACTGACTGACTTTGAATAAGTTTTTTTTTTTTTTTTTGTAAATATTAGTTATAGGGAGAAATGGATTAGGTTTTGGGGCTACTACCAATGATTGCCCACCTATTATTTGTACCAGCCCACTAATATAATTGTTGCTGAAAACATTTAAACTTCTGTCACATACAACAAACCGAATCAAAACATGGTTACTTCCCAACCCAGTCCATGAACTCCACCAGTACTTTCTGGTTCTTGTTGTTGATCTAACTCCAAGGCATACCTGCAGGCACATCATACGCGAGCGTGTTATGGATCTGACTGTGAGTAGAAAGTGTAATGTGGAAGTGCTGAGAACGCAAGTAAAAAAAATTGCTGGCAGATGGTGTCACTAAGTCTGATTGTGTTGTGTCTGACTAGAAATCAATCACATGTTCATCCACACACACACACACAATACATCAGTAGTCAGTCGTTTAAGCACCACATTGGCATTCTGAAGTAACCAGAAGAGAAAATGATTCTTTGTTTGCAGCTGGGCTCCTAAACAGGGCTCATTGCTTTGTAACCGATTCAATTTTCAAGCTCTTCAAGCTATTTCAGTCTGCATACAAAAGGCAACACCAATATCAATGACAGCTGACTCTATCCTTAAACACATGGCTGAAGTCGCTTGGATTGGTGTATACCAGAAATAATTACTCTGAGCAACACTGTTGGATCAGCAATACTGTAATAATGAGACATAAAGATATAAAAAATAATGACACACTATCTAGAGATAACTAACTTAAATCTAAATATCAATGTCTTAGAATAATAAATGAGAACAATATATTCATTTATAAGGGGAAAAAAATCCAAATAGGACGTCTAGGGTTATAGATATGGTTAGGACACTGATGTCTCACTGATGCATCACTGCTTTCACTGTTCTAATCCACTCTTTCTGTATAATACACAATTAACTCTAAATACGTACTTGTAGCATGTTTTGGTTGATCTCATATATCGGATGAGATATTGTGTATATCTTTTTTGTATGTGTATGTATGAAATATTTGCGCCAATATATATTTGTATATATATTATATTTTCATTTATCATATTTTTATTTTATACTTATTTTATTTATTTAACTTTTTATTTAATGAATTAATAAAAAAAATGTTATCCTTATATTCAATTTTAATGTTTCATGTTCACATGTTGGACAGTCGTAAAAATACGTCGCTCATTTAAAATTTACTCATAGTAAAATTTACAGTACTTTTTTTAACAGCAGGGTGGGAAGGAGATATAAATCTCAAACTAGTTGTTTTTAATTGAAAGACTACCTTTACAACTTAAGTAAATAACAATAATAACAAAAAAAATATATTAAATAAATAATAAATAAATAAAAAAAAACTACTGCAATCCATGTCTTGAATCTAATGTTAATAATATAAAATAAAAAATAAAAATTTTTTTCGTTTTTTTTATTTTTACAAAAAAAATTTTTTGTTGTCATTATGGAATATTGGTTGTAGAATTTGTAAGAAAATAATGAATTCATTTTTGAATAATACTTTCCGGATGTACTGATATGAGATATTAAACTATATTTTCGAATTACAACCAAAAACAATGTCATGGAAACTTGTAAAAAAGGGATACATTAAAATATTAAAGTCACCTAGATATTAATACGCATAATATATATAAAGTGTATGTAATGCACATATCATTATGGAGAACTGTGTACTGAATTCCATGCTAATGATGTAGCTTGGCTTTGATTTGCAGATTAGTTAATTGTACTAGCTACATACAAACACAAAACTGTACTCAAGCTTTTTTTATCCCAAATAATTCTCCATACACTTTCAGTGATAACGTTAAATTATGATAAGTTATATGTGGTACAAAACACTTGCTAGGTACAAACCACTGTACAAAGCACGTGAAATCTGGGTAGACAACATATGCAGTCGGGTCTGCTTGTCCTCATCAAGGTTATTTTTTCACACTGGCTGAAGCTCAAGTGGACTTGATTTTCAAGGATTTTAACAATTTTTTTGCCTTTGGAAGGCTTTAAGACACATTGAAGGAAGGTCAAACTCATCAGATATTTACACTTGCACATGTACCACTGGTGTATTTTTTCTTGTTCTTGGCAAAGATGCAGTGATTATCCTCTATATATACACAAAAGTATTGAGACATCTGACTTTTCCTGCCTTTTGTGGTTCTTTTCTTTATACAGAATATTGTGTGTTAGATACTGTATATATGTGAAATGCTGTTTCTTTTAATTTCTTCTTTCATTTCAAAGTGTCTAATACCTCTTAATTAGATACTGTGCTTAACATCATTTCAACCGAATAGATTCTGAGTTCCAGAGGAGATCTTGTTTATTATGTAATTTATGATTTAGCTTTATGGAATGTAGTTTATTTCTTTTGACTGTGCCTGACTGAATGTAATCGAATTAGCACTCATTGGACATAATATAGACAGTATTATACGTGAACTGAAGCTAGTAAGCATATTTGAGCTTGTTAGATATGGAAATTGACACAGAAAAGTACGTAACACATCTTCTCCACACAACAGTAAGCCACCTGGACTACAGAAGAGGGAATTATGTGAAAATGCTGTTGAATGCTGTGAAATACAGTTCACATAAATAGAGTTTAACACAATAATTCCCTCCACTCTCACCTCTAAGTTGGAGTTTCTGGGACTCAGTCTGTGTCATTGAATCTCCTACTTCCTGCCAGACAGACCACAAGCTGTACGAGTAGGCAAACACACTTCATCCTTCCTCATTTTCAGCACTGGAGCTCCTCAGGGTTGTGTTCTAAGCCCCCTGTTGTACTTAGTGTACACATATGACTGTGTGGCCACTTCCAACTCCACCACCATCATCAAGTTTGCTGATGACACTGTTGTGTTGAGCCTGATCTCCAACAATGACAAGACCGTCTACCTACAGGAGATTAAAAACCCGGAGAGATGGTGCCTGAGAATAATCTTCTCCTGAACGCCAGCAAGACTAAGGAGTTAATAGTGGACTTTAGCATGAAGGAAAAGCAGTCATACCAACCACTTAACATCAATGGGACCCAGTGGAGAGAGTGGACAGTATGGGATCTATTATGGGATCTATCAAGAGCGTTGTGACGGGTAGCATCACTTTTAAAATAATGACATTAAATAAATGAAAATGAATTAAAATATAACATACGAAAGCATGCAAAATTTAGCCAAATTATAAAATATATATCTTAAAGTAGTGAGATATTAAGTCACATATAAATAACACGTAAAGTTTAAATATTCACATACAATTATGAAATGAGATAATAATAACTTTAAATACTTTACATTTACATTACATTTATTTATAATAATTCACAAACAAGAATTTACAGATGTGTACAAAACAAAACTAGATTCTTTTTTATGTGTTGTCTCTCTCCATAAAACATGTGAAGATTACAGCATTAAAGTTTATTCACTAATACACAGTCACTGAGTAGCTAATAGCAACCAAGCAAAAGCAGCATCATGCTAAATGAATTACACAAAACTGCCGAGTCATCATGCTGTCACCCGGATAAGCAGAAATCCTGTCTTGGGAATTGTTCCATTCCTTCGTGAAAGGAAACATAAATGTGACAAGGCTCGGTATAATTGCCTCCTGATACCACTTTCACGTTTCAGATTCTTATCACAGTTCATTAATGCTAATGAGAACTTTTCAACTACGTGATGATTTTATACTAAATTTATATTCATAGGCACATAAATTGCTTATGTGTTCTTCTTGTCTGAAGGCATTTTCTTAGATGCGTTTGAGTTTGATAAATGAGGCTGCTGGGGTTTTTTTTGTTTTGTTTATTTTACACACAAACACAAACACACAATCACTTTTGCTGTATCATTAGAATACAAATTCGAATGAAGTAAAAAATGTAGATTCAGGGAAAAAAAGAGTATTTCTGCTAAGCCTGAAATACATACAATATAGATATGTTTATATACACTGTATAGACAAAAGGTTTAGGACACCTGACTTGGATGTGGTCAAATTCAATCATCTCTTTAGGAGATTAACAGGTTAAGAGATCCAAACCCTGTGCACAAAGCAAGATATAGTGAAAATATATATGAATATATATTTTCCATAAGTTGGAGTGGAAGATCTTGAGTGGCCTATTACAGAACCCTATTGAACACCTTTGGGATGAATTGGAACACCCTTCTTACCCTCACTACTAAAAGCCTTGATGCTGAACGAGCACAAATCTCCACAAGCACACTCTAAAATCTAATGGAACTGCAGAGTTAGGGTTATTATAAGAGCAAATGAGGACTAAATGTGGAATGAGATGTTCACAAAATGCAGAGCAGAATATTACTTTTAGAAAAAGCTAAGTAAGCCCCAGCTCCCACCACCCATTCTCACATCGGAGCGGTGTTTGGACTGGGTTTCCCACCCTGTCTGGGAGGTCCTTTCCACTTTGTGGGCTCGTTCCAGGCTGGTAAGCTTTTTCCGAAGATGAGACGTTATGTAGAGGCGTATGGAAACCAGTTCACCCCCTACCAGCTCCTACTCGATTACGCTAAGGACCCCAGCAAGAAGTTACATTGTCAGATCGCAAAACAATACAGTGGATAGTGAGGATGGATGAGAAGATCATTGGGGTCTCTCTTCACTTAATCATAGACATTTACACAACACGTTGTGTCTGTAAGGCCAACAGCATTGTGGCCGGTCCCACACATCCCTCACAGACACTCTTTAATCTCCTGCCATCCAGAAAAAGTATTCAGGCCCTCACATCCAGACTGTGTAACAGTTTCTTTGCGTAAGCCATTTGACTATTTAGTACAATGAGACTGGACTGACACACACAAACACACAAATGAACAAACTTGTTAACTGTTTGCACAAATTGCTGCTAAAACATTTGACGTTTACATGTACAGCATTTATTATCACAAATCTTCTTTATAGGTTGGTGCTGCAAAGTCACTGTTTCTCCCATCTCACTGTCTTGTGCACTAAATGTACTTTCTGTAAAAGTCCTACTGAAGTTAGTTTTGTGCAGTTCTGTGTTTTGTGTTACTTTTGGTTAATTAATGTTGTCTAGAGGTCAGTCGGTTTTGCCAATTAATCGACACCGATAGTTGATTGCTGGAAAAATCCATACTGATAGTTTTTCCATCTTGCTTACTTGGCAAGAGGCGGCCTCTAGAGGCGAATCACTGACGCTACATGCTGTTTGTTTTTACATTTGAGCCTGCACGCTGCACGGAGAGTGCAATATAAAATTTATTACTTATAATTTATCAATGATATATTTATATTTGTTAGTTTATACATAAATTTGTATTTAATTTAGCACATTCATGATTCAGTACTTTTTTAAATTTCAATAAAATAAAAAAATTAAAATTAAAGTTCACCAACCCCAGCCATTAGGGTTGCACAAGCCTTGTCACATGCCGGTCCTAAGCCCGGATTAATGGGAAGGGTTGCGTTAGGAAGGGCATCCAGCGTAAAAACATGTGCCAAATCAAACATGAGGATGATCCGCTGTGGCGACCCCTAATGGGAAAAGTCGAAAGAAAGTTTGTAATAATATTTACCAAGTATTCATCGGTTGATTTATTGTTATCGGCAACCTATCTAACTCCACTATCGGTCGACCGGTTATCTTATGTAACATCTTGGTCCTGGAGGAACATAGTTTTATTTCACAGTGTACTGTACTGTATATGGTTAGAATGACAATAAACACCAACTTGACCTGACTTGAAAAATCACATACACATCCTCTGGTCAGGTGTTCAATTTGCTAACTGATTTTATATATTTTTTTAAATGCTCAGTCAGGTTTTGTGTCTTACTATACATTTTCCAGTGGCTTATTTCAGATTAATAATGTAAAATGGTAGTGATATTAATGCAAACACCAGACTGAAAGCAGTAATTTGCCTAGTTACAGTCAAGACTAGGGTAGTTAGCCATTTATGACATGATGGACACAAGGAGACTGATTTGGCATTAAGGATTGGAAGCTGATCTGTTTAAACAGATCTTATTGATGAGACATGACAGATGTGGACAACCTGAAGGACCCTCAAGTGCTCCTGTTTTTTATCCTTTTCAGGTAGGGATAACACAACAGCATTTAAGTAAACGTCTAAACTCTTTTTCGGTCTTTAATGGTGTAACGGATAACACAAGATCAGCAAGTGTCATCAAATCAATATGGCAGCTCACAGCAGAACCAGTGAACCACGTAGAAAACCTTTAAATTAGTTACTGTACATAGTTTCTACAAGTACTTATTGTGTATAAAGACATTATATAGGGACAAATATGCTTGTTAAACCTATAATCCTGAATATACTATGTGTTATTGAGGAGTTAGCTGGCTAGCTTGTTGCTAACAAAAGACAAAATGGAGGCACACATATTTGTTTGTTTGTTTAAATTTGTAGGCAGAAATCATTACGTTTAAAACTTCCATGTTCTGAATTGACATTTCTGAGGTAAAACAAATCCAAGACGAATCTAATTTCAGCAAGAACCCGGACATTAGTTATCAACTAACTCACAGTAACCCATATTTTACTTTTTATTCCTAGTTATATAGATATAGATTTAAAGAAGGATATACGTCTATGCCCCTTTTTTAAAAACTGACTAATCATATTTCAGCTTTTCCGCTTGAAATGATTTTGTCAGTCAGGGTAGAAATTGATTACAGGAGGTCAAAGTGATCTCTTTCACTCTATTTATTTGATTTCCTCGCTGGTCATACTTTGTTCTGGCACGCCGCTTTGATTGACAGTCTGAACAACAAAGCCTCATCAATGTTATCAGGCAGAAACAGATGCAGAACACACAAGACACAGCCCCCCCACCCACACACACACACACACACACACACACACAGTGTTCTGTACTAACTACCGAAATTACACCGACCTAAATTAAATACTGTACACAGTCACATGTACACACATCAAATGGCAACCCAGTATATGTCCATACAGTTATATGTTCATACTATATGAAGGTTGCTTTATTTGGATGTTCTCAGGGTGGGCTCTAAATAAACACAAAACACACCTTATCTTCTTTTTATACGAGTCCAACGTTGAGATTTAATATGTTATGTTTCTGTACAAAAAAACTCATGGATCCTATACAGCAAATACTTCATGAAAATAAATAAGAAAAAGTGCTTCCTTTTGTAAACTTTGTTGAACATTTCTTTTTGGAAGGATCCTCCAGTTTTAGTGAAAGCAATGCCTTTTTTTAATGCAAGAAATTCTTGAGTAATATAAAGCAATGAATATATATTACAATTATTATTATTATTATGACTTTATTTCATCCTAATAGTGTATGATGTCACACTATAATTTTTTTAATCATTGCTGTAGTGTAAGAGGAATAAAACACTAGGTTCAAAAGTCATTGGAAAAATAACAAAGAATCAAACAGTGCACCAGGTCGTGTTTTATTCCTCAATTAGTGCCAATTATGACGGAGTATAAAAGCTCTCGAGGGGGATTCCACAGCTGCTTTCATGTTCATGTCATAATTTGTTATAGTGCACATTATTGTAGGCAACAAAGGTCTCCTGTAATCCATGCATGCTGCATTCAAATCGAAAAAAAAAAAAAAAAAGGAAATGGACTCAGTTGCAAAAATAAATAAAAAAATTAAGTAAAAATATAAATTTTAATTTGATTAATTGTACAAAATACAGTCAATTATAGGGTTAGAAAAGCAAGCCAGGTAGCAACAACTGTAATTATTCTGTTATTCACTGACTTTCTGAAAGCCCCATGATGCTTTGCTTTCAAGGGTGCAAATTGTGAAATTAGAGTAAAAAATAAGGTGTTCTGGGAGAAGAGAAAAAAAAAAAAAAAAAAAAAAAAGAAGGATTGTTCTTTTTTTATTTTACACTTTTTCTTATCCATTAGAAGTGCACAACCAATTATTATTATTAATATTATGTAATGAAACTTTTACAGCACATGCGATGGTATAGGAAAATGATCAATGAGACAACGCAAATCAGAGATAATTGTACTGAATTAATTTGCACTACTACCACATCCTTGAAGCTTTTGTGTCACTACAATCACAATCAACTAAACAACAACTTTATGCAACTTCGTACGATCAGTTTTTATCAGTCAAGGTTTTATATGTGATATATTCTAATTGTTACATAAATATTTAGAGACACTGTACAGTGTGATCAGGGTGCAAGTAGGGACTCTGGCAAGATTACTTTGGCTGCATTACTAAAAGAAAGAGCCAGAAGGTAACAAAGACATGAGGTCTCTGGGATTAAAAACGGTCTGCCAACATCACCGTCAACAAACGAGTGAATGCGTGAGAGTGTGTGTGTGTGTGTGTGTGTGTGTGTGGCAGGGGACAGTATCCCTCTCTATAACTGTCTATATTCATGATCCCTCCAGATCTGCTTCTTTACCTTAAAAAAAAAATCTACGTACAAAAGACTTGACTAAAACAAATATGTTTTCAGCCTCGACTTTCAGACAACACTGACACGGTGTCTGCCTTCAAGTGTGTCTGCTTTGGGACAATGTCCATTGTTAAAGCGCTATACAGAAATGAAATGTCCACACTATGAGTCCCTGTGAATGTGCTGTTCCTATAGAATCTGTAGTGCATTATAAAACTGTGACTCAATTTGCCTTCTTTCATACTCACTGTTAAAGAAAACCATCAAACACCTTCTAACTAATTAAAGCCAATCAGCACTGTCAGAAAAACATGTGTAACATCTGGATTAACACCATTAAACATCTAAAACTTGATTTAAAAAAAAAAAGGTCAAATCCTTGATTCCAAAGAAACACTTTATTGATTTCCTATCAATCATAATCATGAGAATCCAGTGTTTCCTGTGTAAAGCAGTTCAGGATTCCTGTTTTTTTGTCACGTCCAGACTTTCCAAAGGTTTGCACGTGTGTTTACTTTCGTCCTGCTGTATTAGACATGTCAGGTTACACACACAAGATCAATAGACCTTTCGAGCTGCTTCGCTGGGTTTTGTTCTGAGTTTTTTCTCAATGTAGTTTCTCTTCCACTTTACAGTCTGGTAGCGAAAAAGCCTGGAGCTGCTTTTCTTGAAGGACAGACACTAATCATAATGCTTTATGGCTCTGATTTGTGTCTTTTTTGCACAGTTCTGACCAATGGTACTGCAAAAACACTGGCTGCTTGGCCTAGATAAGCACTGTGTTTGTATATTAGAGACAGAGAAAGAGAAAGAGAGAGAGAGAGAGAGAGAGAGAGAGAGAGAGAGAGAGAGAGAGAGAGAGAGAGAGAGAGAGAGAGAGAGAGGGGAACACTTCTTATAAAACAGTGCACTCTGCTGGGTAAACACTAGCCTAAGAAAAAGACAATAATGAAGAATGATGCACACTGAATTTGTAATACAGCTGCTCAATAAAAACATACCTCCAAACCTCTACACTACAACCGCAACAAATATGAAATTTGATTGGGTAAAGAAACAGACCCGTTGCTAATATTCTCAAAGGTAAAAAGGCCAGCAGTACTGACTCTGAAGGCACTGTGCAGATTAGATTGACATAACAGCAAAAAGAGGCTTAAATCTGATTGGACAAAAAAAATCTAATATCCACATACACGTACGGGAAGCAGTGCAGCCGAGAGAAATGCAAGGAAATGAAGAGAATAAACTGTTGGGAATAAATTAATACAATTGTATTAATTGTATTGTCATCAAACAAATATTCGAATTTAGGTTGTAAATGTAGGTCAGTGCTTTAGAGAAGGCTTTGCTGGCCCTGACCACCTGCCACGGCCATACAAGTGTTTGTCTTTTTCTCTCTCGTTCTCCATTATGACCATCGCACACTGTTAAACACAGAAGAAAAACAATGGATCGTCATTAACCTTCATTAGTTCAGCAGAGCGGATCAATGCTGAGGTGTCGATAGTGCTAACAAGAATCTCCAAACAGGCAAAAACTAATTTTACCACACCTACTTACTGTTGGAAGATGAGAAAACTGTGTGTGTGTGTGTGTGTGTATACACCAAGTAGTGATATGTTAACAGCAAGGTAAAAGTATTGAATGAGTGCTTTGTAAAAAATTTGCAATGTAAAAAGAACCTTTGATACTTCTTCTTTCGGCTGGTCGCATTATGGGTCACCACAGCAGATTATCTGTATCCATATCACAGTCCTCAACATCTGCCTTTTTTTAAACCAACCCTAACCTCCACTTTCTTCCGCTTCTCCTTTTCCTGCTGTGTCTATAGACTTCTTTCTTCTCTCCTTCACCTCCTTTCGCCAACAGTAGCCCAATTTCCACCATTGTTGGCTAACAATGCCTGTGGCAGTTGTTGGTAACCTAGGCTTCGACTGTTGTGGTTTGTGAGCTTTTAGATTCGATTTAATACGCGTTTTACGCTCGTTTTTTTATGCATCTCTCCCCATTTTTTCCAGGCTTGGGACGGGCACTAAGAGTACACTGGCTTGTACAACCCTGGGTTTCCATTAGTAGTATTACATAAAAGATTTAGTAAAGCAGGCTGGCATTTGTGTTTTTGTACAATAATAATAGTAATAATAATAATAGTAATAATAATAACTGAGTTCAGAGCAGTGCATCAGCATGAAAACAGATGCGATATGTCGATTAAAAAAGGTGGAGGTCTGATAAAAGCCGGCATTTGTATTGCATCTTTTTTAACATATTCGCATTTGTAACCAATTATTTATGTATAATTATTTGTACATGCGTTATACTTTTATTATTTAGAAAGTGACCAATTATTTGTGATCAATATTTGATATGTAGATTGATTTCTCTTCGCTAAACAGTATCTCGAGCGCGTTCTCTCAGCACCGCTGCTGCTACGTGAATATGACGTATCACAACACTACGGAGACCGAGGTGTGTCCTGAGAGTCACAAAGAATACAGATTAACATGGCAGAGGTAGAGCTGTAACTTCCTGGAGACAGAACAGAAAAGAACTTCTGGTTAAATTTTTTTTTCTCTCTTCCCACTACTTGTGAAAGGGGCCCTGCAGTAGCAGTCAGAAAGCATCGTAATACGGCTGCAACATATCGCATCGCACTGGTAGCTGCTTCCTATGTGTCTTTAATGTATTTTATCATTGGTTGTGCATCAAGATTTATAAAAAATATACAGACAGACAGACAGACAGACAGACAGACAGACAGACAGACAGACAGACAGACAGACAGACAGACAAAGACACTATATGGACTGTAATGGGGCACTTGACGGTAATATGTGGTTCTTTCCCAAACACAAAGTTGAAGACACAATTGCAGAGGAGGATTTCAGACGCCTTAGCATTCAATGTTCCCATCATTTGAAGTAGGAGACCCAAACCAGCTTCAGCATGACAATGCCCCTGTGCGTGAAGTCAGCTCTGTGAAGATATTCTTTACATGGGGTACGAGTGAAAGATCTTAAATGGCTCGCTATAGAGTTCTGACCCTATTAAACACCTTCAGGATGAGCTGAACTGCTGACTGCACCCTCACCCATAAGGAGCACAAATCCCCACGACACTTCGGATTCTACTGGAACATCTTCCCAGAAGAGTGGAGATTATTATAAGGGCAAATAGACTGAATGTGGAATTGGATTTTCAAAAAGCACATACAAATCTTATGGTCAGGTGTCTAAGCCTATATATATATATATAAGCTCTATTGTGTATCTGTGCTGTAATTTGAGTAATTCACCTTCACATATCCAGTGAAGAAGGAAAGATACGGTTATAGAAGCAAAGCAAGTAGGCATCAGTGTCTTTTTATTCATTCTGACAGATGTCAGTTAAAAAAAACAAACAAACAAAAAAAAAAAAAACATCAGATACACATTTCAAGTTTAAATCTTACGTCTCATCTTGTGCAAACATTAGACGGTGCCATTTAAAGTAACAATTTTCCAAAGAGAATGCGTTGACGGGGAGAAGAAAAAACAACCAAAAAGTGCATTTGAAACCTACAAGTCGATTTCTTTTGCTCGCATTTATTGATTTCCAGCTTCATATAAACTGGATGTTGAGGCATAAACATAGTACATTTCTACAGTTCAACAAAAATATAACCAATATTTACAATTATTGTATTAAAAATACAAAAACAAAAAGAAAAAAAAAAAAAAAAAAAAAAAAAAAAAAAAAAAACAACCGATACATACTCCACCAATTGTCTTTGTAAAAGACGTACAGGTAAAAGTAGTCAAAAATAAGAGAATCTTCACCAGCTAAATGTACACTTCTCACTTGACATCACACATTGAACAGAGTAGCAGTGCTAACTACTACGATTTATCTTATGCTTGTACAGTTTGTGCAACGTTTTTTTGTGTTTTTGTGTTTTTGTGTTTTTTTGTTTCAATAGGAGGACTCCAATCGGCTCGCCGGAGAAAAGCATGACAAGTTCCAAAAATTCAAATGGAGGTGAATGCTTTATATAACCACTGTTTTACAAATGTGATCTTTTTTTTTTTTTTGTTTGTTTTGTTTAACGACGGCAACCATTACAAAAAACAAAGAAAAAAATTACAGCAAGAAGAGAAAGAAATGTCGACGTGATTAATATTACAGGGTACAGTGGAAAACACTGCAATCTTTTATTTTTTTTTTCCCTCACCCTTGCTCAAAGAATATCAGTCCTAAACTACTGATCAATGTGATCAGCTTAACTCAGTGATTAAAAATAAACGATAAAACGTGACTTCTTACCGGTTGAGTTCGACTTGGCAGCCTTCGGCCCGGTACTCGTTACTTCACCACCGGAGTCTCCGAAACATGTTTATAAGTCCTTGAGCACTGATCCAGATCCCTTCTTTGTGTGCAGGGTGGCACGAGTATGTTAAAGTCCTCATAAAACCTACGTAGCACCTCAAAGACCGCATCAGAATGGAAGGAGCGCCCAGTCAAGTGGGAGCTTCACTGGCTGGACATTTTTTTTTTTTTTTTTTTTTTATCTTGATGGTGGTCTCTATATACCACAGTAATAGGTAGTCGGTTTAAAGCGGTTCAGACCGGTCACCCACGGTACACTCTTGGTATAAATCAGTCAGATCGATTTCAAACAGTAAAACAAGTTTGTTTAGAGACTTCGTACGAGAGATTGACCTGCTAAAAATGGTCTGATCGATTCCAGAGTTTTTCAGCCTATAGTCCACTCTGATAGGCAACTCATGGCATTTCGTCCATGTGGAGAAAAAAAAAAAAAAAGCCAAATGCAAGGACGCATTTTTAAAACAGATTAGAGCACTTAATAAACTTCAGGAAACACATGAAGATAATTTGTCAATCAGTGGGAATTTAATTCTAGTCAGGCTTTCTACAAGCGAGTCGCAGGGACAACTTGCCCCTAGGTCGCAATAATCAGGTACTGGGGCAACCCGTGAAGATTCCAACAAAACTGAATGAGTGAATGGTTTCAAGCACCAGTGTTAAACATACGTTCTTGCCTTCCTTCCAAATGGTGGGATAGTGCAGGGAAAAAAGGCCAGGATTACTGTGGATTAGAACGATTTTATGACCTCAGAACCCCCCTTTTTTCTTGGAATGACTATGGATAATAGAGTGGATCAACCACCAGTGTTAAAACAAAGGTCTTGACTTACATCTAAAATGGGATGTGATGGGATGGGATGGTGCAGGGGGATGAAACACCCAGTCACAGGATTACTGTATGTGAATAACAACCATATAACCTTAAATCTACTTAAATATGTTTTGTAATAGTGAGTGACAATGTTAAGTACAAGTGAAGAATGGTGTCTGGATTTCCCTTCAAAAGTGGATAAAATAGGGGCAAGAAAGAACAGGAGACAAAGGGTCCCTCGATTTACACCGAACCCCTTAAACAAAGCTCTGGGCTTCTCCCCAAGAGTTTGGAAAAGGGCAGGAAAAAAACTTTGCCATTGGATTACTGCAGCAACTCTGTACCCTAAAAAACTGTACAGAATTATTCAAATGGGAGGGAGCTGACTGGGATTCAAGTCAAGTTAGGGGAAGTCAATTCTACTCACTTCATTTACACAGGACTGAAACAAAAGCTCTTGCCTTTCACATGCAATGGGGCAAGAATAAAAACCCTAAGATAAGACTTGCCTCCGGAATTACTGCAGCCAGCTACGTTTTTTTTTATTCTTTTTTTGTTTTCTTTACATAATGCCTAGGACAAATATCTTGCCTTCTCTCCTAAGAGAAAATGGGGCAGGAACAAAACCTCCTGAAGTGAAATAAAATGAATGAAGGTCATGTGTTTGGGTTCCTGCACAAAGCTACTCCCCATGTCCATGTAAATTCGCAGAAAATTGGTAAGGAATTCTAGAGTAAAAAAAAAGAGGAAATGGGAATCAATCAGATTCCTCCTCTGATTTAGGACACAAAATGGTTCAAATGGGGCGGGAATGAAAACTGTAACCTAGGATTTTTTTTTAATTGCCTTTGGAATCCTGGTGCCAGCTTATGTGTTGGTTTCATATCCTCTTACGTTCTTAGGTTCCCCTCATAACCTTAGGGTTCTGGTGCTTGGTGTCACCTTTACAGTCCTTTACAACTGACACTGATGACTGGGATATGGACTGATCAGAGATTTACAAAGCCTTGCCTGTGTGTTAGCTTTTGCCGATTTGTTTCTGAGATCCACGCAGTTTTCGGTTCTACTCCTATAACGAGCTGTAGCAGACGAACCGACCACATCTCAAGGATCCTGATGAGTTCAGCCCTCAGTCTGGACCTGCCATTTCCCCATGACATTTACAAAAGGCAAAAGCACAAATTAGGAAATCTCTCCATTGACATAGCACCCTAGGAATTAAAGTTGGGTGCTGTGTAGGTAGTAAAAGACTTAAAGATGCACCCAATCGGCAGAATCACGCCAGCGTGCTTCATTTTATCCTTGCGGTGTGTAGCTCCGGTTCTCCAGCATCCACCAACCTCAAACGCTCAATTAATACTGCAACAGTGACACGCATATCGTACAGATGAACACCGATTCTCATAAAGCGTTTGAGTGTCGAGTTTTTCTTCCCTACATGTTGTCATTTTCGCCTGGTAGTAATGTGTGTTCCAGTAGAGATGATGAAGTCTGAGAAGACCATGTGCATTTTGTTCTTAGAAAACATACCAAAAAAGTGCAGATGAGAAAATAAAAAGTGTGTCAGGATGTGTGAAGAAAGGGAGGAAAATCGATTTATCTGTGACCGGCAATGGCAGTCGTGTCTTTGTGTGAATGTCGCACCGCTGTGTGTTCGTTTTGAATTCAGGTTCGTGTTCTCCTTTAATTTTTCACTACTTTAAGCTAAATAATTCATGTTTTGTTTTTTCAAAGTGCCAGATAATTTCTTCGTTTCTGAACGTTCTCGTCTTTTCTTCACAGTATTTTTTTTTTTTAGCATGCAGGGTGACCCCTCATGACGCTTTAAGGCAGAGAAGGGAGATGAATCCACCAATCAGAAGAGAGACAGGCAGTGGCATCGAGGTGATGATTGGTTGCTCTGACTGTCCGTCTGCCTTTGGCGAGCTTCGCGAGGCCTTCGGTCACTGCAGCAAGAGCCGAACGGAAAGTGGCGTCTGCTCACACGGCGGACACCTGCTCATCCTCTGGGGGGAAGAAAAGAATCAGAGTTAGACTCCGCCCATCAACTCCGACAAGAATACACACGGATACAACGTGTTGAAAAACGTCTCATTCCACAACCAACAACTGTTTTGGCAAATACTGTAAATATAGTTTTAAGACCTTTTAATATCAGGTGTTTATCATTACAAGACTGTAGCTAGCAAAGTGTTTCAAATGCTTACATTCAATTATTATCGATTACTGAAGTACACTACATGGACAAACGTTTGGAGACACCTAGTCATAAGATTTGCATCTCTATAGCAGGAGATCTTTCACTCCAATCCGTGTAAAGCATATCTTTATGGATCTGGATTTGTGCACATTAGGGATGGTAAGATTCACCATCGGAGTATT
This sequence comes from Silurus aristotelis, assembly GCF_946808225.1. NCBI lineage: Eukaryota > Metazoa > Chordata > Actinopteri > Siluriformes > Siluridae > Silurus > Silurus aristotelis. The sequence goes on along the minus strand of NC_139587.1, from coordinate 3,927,202 downwards.
GGCATAAAAGTTAACAATGTGATGCTTCGGTTTAAAAATGTGCGCATTGGATACGACTTGGCATATTTGCATTGGTAAAAATAACAAATATTTATATATAATTATTAGTAGATGCGCTGTTCTTGTATTATTTAGAAAGTGACCAATATTTGATGTGTAAATTGATTTCTCGTCCCTAAACTGTTTCTCGAGTGCGTTGTCTCGCGTAGAATTACATGAGATTAACATGGCAGAGGTAGAGCTGCATCTTCCTGGAGACAGAACAGAAAGGCCTACAGACTACAGAGGCCTGTTTGTGAAAGGGCCATGCGGTAAAAGTCACTTAAGTAAATGTTTGATTTGCGGTCTGAACCAAAAGATATAAAAATGTGTACTATATTGAATTGCATCATATTTCTTTTATTGCGTCGAATCAAATCCACTTTACCGTAATGGGGTGAATCGTATCACATCGGTAGCTGCTTCATACGTATCTTTAATGTATCGTATCTTTGGCTATGCATCGACATGCGAATGGCATCTGCCTCAGTTATGAAGATGCACATCTCTATTGCACATTGAGGTATTATCATGCTGGACCAGGTTTGGGCTCTCCTACTTCAAATGAAGGAAAGTTTCATTCTGCATCCAAAGAAATTTTATGCAGTTGTGAGCCTCTTAACTTGGTGGTAACAATTTTGGGAAAAAAAAACACATACTTTTGTCCATATACTTCAGTTTGAAGGTAAATTTGTCAAAACTCTCAGTTTTGAACAAAATATTTACAATGTTGTTTACGAAACAGTATATGACAGTGGTTTAGAGTACGTGCATGCATTCTACATACAGACATACACAAAAATACACAGCGTCAAACAAACTGATACACACTGGACATTGTCTACAAAAGCGAGTCTATGAAAAACTAGCGCTGGTTTATTCTTAGATCTGAAAGCGAACAGCAGTTTAGATTATCCTGCCAAATATAATCGTTAATATCAATATATTAATATAAACATAATTCCACAAGGATAAAATGTACACAATTTCTCCTTTACTCAGAATGGAATCCACTGGCTAACACAGTGAAACAAAAGTTATTGTCGCTAATATGTGAACAAAAGACCATAGCCTTCAGTTTAGCATCGTCATCAAACACTTACTGTGCTACACAGTCCAGCATCGCAAATGCCTTGTACATATAAAACAATTATATACTCATTTAGACTATTTTGGCATAAAGTTTCCACAGCGATCAAATAAGAGCCTGTGGGTTTCCCCGGGTGTGTTAGCAATTGTTAGCATCATAGCGTGTGGTACAAAAAATAAAGACATTTTGGTTCTTTTGGTAAATTTGCTGTTAAAAAAAAGTGTGGATTTTTAAATTAATAAAAGGTGAGAAGACTGATGTCTTCATAAACACACACACACACACACACACACACACACACACACAAAGGAGTAAGTGATGGGAGAGATGTTGCCACCACGGCATAGGCAGGTCTTCTCCATGGCCTGACATGCACCATGTGACATGCTAGTAGGTGATTGGTGGCCAGTGGCTGGTAGGAGGAGCAAACAGGGTGTGCTTACTTGCATGCGGTGCAGTTTTTTTTTGTTAAATACATGAGTGAGTGTGTGAGTGAGTGTGTGAGTAAACTTGTGTTTGTGTGCTGAAGTTTGGATGGTTTTACCTGCCTGCCATGGTGGTGTGTGTGACTCATGGCCTGGGGGGCACTGCTGTGTGTGGCCCTCTCCTCCTCTGATCTCTGAGTTTGGGAGATAAGCACTCACCCTCCTCCTCTACCTCTTCCTCCTCGTCCTCGTCCTCGCCCTCATGCTCTGTCCCCGGTTTAGGCGAGTGGGTGACAAGGCGGGAGCGCTGGAGAGCTGTGGTGTAGTCCGGGGGCCTCCTGGACGTGTGCGTCGTCCCCTCCGTCACCTCAGAGATGGACAGAGCCGTGTAGCCAGGGGGAGTAGGAGGGGGATCACGGTATCGGCCGTCTTTACGTGCTGCGAAGAAAACAGAATACAAATAGGGAGTTTTTAAATTCACAGAAATGAAAGACAAATCATCACACACTCGTAATAAAGCTGGAGTTTGGCTATTATACTGTTGGTCCATATTAAAACCATCGTTTCTAAAATGAAGGTGCGACATATTTTAATTTCCTGAGTTGCTCCTAATATAAAAATCCTTTTTTCAACTACTAGCATGTAGTATGCTGTCTGTATGGAAGTCTGTTTGGCTAAAAAAAAAAAAAAAAAAATTTTGACTTTATTTCTCGCATTTCCGACTTTATTTTCGCGCGATTCCGACTTTATTTTCGCGCGATACCGACTTTATTTCCGCGCGATTCCGACTTTATTTCCGCGCGATTCCGACTTCATTATTATTATTTTTTTATTCCAACTGTATTTCTCGTGATTCCAACTTTATTTCTTAAAATTCCGACTTTTTTTCTCGAGCTTGACTTTTTTTGACTTTATTTTTCTTTTTTCTCATTAGTACCTCTTTATTTCTCGTGATTCTAATTATTACTTTTTTCCTAGCAATTCCGACTTTATTCCTAGAAATCCCAAAATTTTTCTCTCAATTCCAACTTTTTTTCTTGCTATTCCGACTTTTTTTTCTCGTGACTTTTTATCTTGCAATTCACTAAAACGGGAGCAACCTCATGGTTGTTAAAAAAGAAGTCAAAATTGAGGGTAATAAAATCAGAAACCATGTTTGTTTAACATAATAAACAACTCTAGATGATTATAAATGTGTGCGTCGCTCAGAGATTCAGCAAATGGTCGAATTTTGGACAGCAAACAAACACATGTTTTGGCTAATAAATAAGAGCAGCTTAAGACCTGTTGTGCCACAATATGGCTGATTGTTCCCCAAACTTAAAGAGAACTGATCACATGATGTGTGTCTTACGCAGGCTGCTCTTGGTTGTGCCGGCGGTGATGGGAGACGGCCGGCGGCTCTGCTGTTTAGACTCCTCTGATCCTGTAGAAGTGATGCTGCAGGTGTCAGGGTCGGTGCCCACGTCTTTCCCGCCTCTCCGCTTGATGGTCCCCGTGTCTCCCTCGGACTCGTCTCCCCAGCACGCTGCCGACGATGATGAGCACGACGAGGTTGACGCCCAGCTGCCTCGTCCGGCCCACATCCCCGCCCCCTCAGCCAGTGCCTCCCAACTCCTGCCCTGCTGCATCGCCTGGATGCTGTCATGTGAGCCGCTAGAGCAGGAAGTCCAGCTGCCTCGTCCTGAATCCGCAGCGTCCAAGGACACACGGTCGCCCTGCTCCTGACTCAACTCCTCTGAACTCGGAGACGAAGGTATGGCCGTGTTAGCGTACATACCGCGCCAGTCCTGCACCGATGAGTACGAGCTGATGGAAAGATAAACTGCTATTAGTTACCGAATGCATTTAAGTGCAAAAGTTTGCACCCCCTGCCCCTCATCTTAAATTCTGCTTACCCAAGACTGTACTGGTCTGGGTCAGCTGTGGCCCGACGCTCAAGCCGGTGACCTCCATGAACGACGGTGTGACCGTCGCTGACCCCGTGTGCGTAGCGGAGACGCCGCTCATCCTGGCCCATGTCCAGGGAGGAAGTGCTGACCAGGCTGGATCGAGAAGAGATCTCACTGTGGCCTGAGTCGGACAGGTTATCACTTGCTCTTCCCAAGCCTGCACAACAAACAAGAAAGCTCATTCTCTACTGACACTGAACATCTGTATGGCTACATAAATTTAGACATTCAACACATCACTGGCACCCGACTTCCTGCCATTGAGCTTCACTACGGTAGATGTCTCACACTGCACCGTAAGGCACTGTATGTACACTGTGTATAACTTTGTACAGTTGTACACACAATGTACAGATTTCATATTGTAAATATATATATCCCATAGAAATTCATATCTCTCTATTCATCCATCCATCTGTCTTACAAGACAAAACGTTTAATATCTGCCCCTTATTTTCCCTGAAACAGAAAGATTTTCCATCTATGATTATTTTTCCTCTCATAATCAAATCGACAACTCAAGCAAAAATGACGCAACACCAAAGCAGACTGTGATTGCAAAAGCACAGAGCAGCCCCCCGGTACGGACGCAGACTGTGCTGGGAAGTAGACTAATCAATAACGCATCAAGTTTCCTCACTGGCCCAGTCTTCTCTAAATGGTGATCTCTGAAATACCCAAATATCCACCACAATGTCCCAGGATACAAATACTTCTGATTTTAGCTTAGATTTTGTGGGAAGGGGAAGCATAGAAGGATCAGAAGGTTGTGAGTTTAAATCCAACCACCACTGGGATGCCACTTCTGGGCCCCTGAGCAAGGCCCTTGAACTTTAACTGCTCAGTTGTATGAATGAGCTAAATGTAAGTCACATTGGATAAAGACGTCTGCCAAAGGCCAAACATGTAACCTACCTGTAAGATGGAAAATGTACAAGTAGAAAACGCAAGAAGCGTAAATCAGACTCAACTCAAATAACATATTTACATTAAAACGTCGTGAGCAGATTGCAACTGAACTGTTGTATGTTAAACAAAATCAAATGTGAACGAAAATTCCTGGACATAAAGCCACACCTCTGCACCCCCGAGTCTTAAACAGGTACGCAAATGTGCTGAGAAAGAAAGTAGAGACATGTTTCTACATAATCAATACAAAGTACATCAGCGAACTTAAAACCCCAATCACGTCTTGCCGATTGACTTCGTTTGGCATAAAGCAGGAAACGAATCCCTCACACTATTGCTTTAAACACCATATTAAAACAAACATTCATATAAACACTAAATTAGTTGAAGAGACTCTATAGTGGAACCTAAAGCCCCTTTTCTGCTTCACATGCTATTCAGAACCATATTACGGAACCTTCTAGCACCTTGTATTTGTATGAGTTCGCCACAAGATGGCAGAACGTTCTAGTAAGTAATACATCTGGTGTAGGACACCGTGGAAACACCAGGGGGCGCAAATAAATGTGTGTCATAGCACGGAGCTTTGTCACCAGGGGGTGAAAATGGCACATAATAAATATATACACACTATATTTCCTAAAAGTATTGGGTCTGTACTGGTACTTATCATAAGTATCAAGTGATTTTTGATCATTGCATTCCACATTCAGTCCTAATTTGCTCTTATGATTCCCTCCACTAGATTTTGGAGTGAGTTTATGGATATTTGTGTTCATCAGCCACAGTGGTGTTATGAAAGGCAGGTACTGATGTAGGTGAGGAGACCTGGGGTGCAGTCAGCGTTCACATTCATCCCAAAGGTGTTCAGTAGGGGTGAAATCAGAGCTCTATAGCAGGCCACTCAAGATCTTCCTCTCCAAAGCATGTAAACCAGACCTTCAAGGTGCTCAATTTGTGTGTGTGTGTCCTATTGTACCTTTCTTTGGGGAGCTTCGAGGAGATGTAGGAGGGGACGACATGCTAGACACAGCATCTTCTGTCAGTTTCCTGTGTCTCTCAGCTGCCTCCTCTGACAAAGACAGTATCTTCTTTAGGGACTGTGGAGAATTCATGCCTGAGAAAAGAGTACCAACATAATTTCGCAAGAAAACTAGCGTTGGAATCATTTTATAAATAGTATCTAAGCGAGACTTACCAAATGGTGGCAGGTCTTTCACAGGCACCTTCTTGCGGGACGGGTAGAGGGCGACAGAGGGCACCTGCAGGGCCTGGTTGGATTTCTGAAGCTGCTGGCGTGGGTGCAAAGCTGCTCGCGCCACCACAGGCGAGGTATCTGGCCGCTTCTTGTCCCCTGAGCTCTTCGGTACTGTGTGAGGAACATGAGGTTAGGTACAGTGGCCTATCAAGCTGACACAGATGTTCAGTGTGTCTGGTATCATAGTTTTGCTAAATATATATATGTATATAGGCTCACGTGTACTTATAGAGGGTTCACACTGTATAGACAGCGTCTGCAGGCTCTCCTCATTGGTCTCCAGCGTGAGGTTCGACAGGTACTGCTTGACCTTGCGTGCCATCTGCGCGTCCTCGTAGAGCTTCTTGGCATTTAGGAAGGAACTCCGCCTCACACGCTTCTTATGCCCACCTGTCTGAGTCACATCCAGTACAGCTGCATTGGCACTGCCCTGGCTCAGTGAGCTACACACACACACACACACACACACACACACACACACACACACACACACACACACACATATGAGGATGGCTGTGGGGGGTATTTTGTGCACACTGCTCTCAGACACAGACATGCAAAAAGGCGCATCTCTTGCATTCTTAGAACATTCCATGCATTTCTCATTTCAGCCAATTAGGTGAAAGGGAAGAGAAGAGCGAGGTTTTTTTTTAGACTGAATGGGGTGGGGTTAGGGGAACAGATGGCAACTGAATAGGTTTCAGTTGTATCTGGATGTATGCTGAGTTTTACCTCAATAGGTTTTAGATAAATCATTTTAAATACCTACATTTTAATCTCTCTTGTTATTATTACTGCATAAATATAAAAATGGCTATAATGAATATGGTTGAATCGTAATGTCCCTAGTAAAACTGCACCCTGGTGAATTGGTGCTTGTGCAATCCCAAAATGCATTGCCATTTGTGGGGAACAGGGAGTAGCGCTTCAGTTCGGATGTAGGTCCTCTTAATTTTGTGACAGACTAAGTACAGGAGGTGTGCCCTTTGTCCATTAGACTAATTGGGTGTGGCTTTTGTCAATTAAAGGAGGTTGTCTTTTATCAAACTTAGTAAAAATGGGTGTGGCCTCTGTCTATCAAACTTAATAAAGGAGGTTTAGCATTTTTTTGAGCAAGTAAAAGAGAAGGCCTTTATCAGACAGTAAAAAGAGGTGTGACCTTTGACAATCAAACTTAGTAAAGGAGGTGTGGCCTTTAACAGACTAAGTAAAAAGGGGTTTGGCCTTTCTCTATCAAACTTAGTAAAAGAGGTGTGGCCTGTTGTCTAACAAACTTTCAAAAGAAGTGTGGCCTTTGTCAATCCATCCTACTGAAAGAGGTGTGGCCTTTGTTTATCAGATGTAGTGAAAAGGGTGTGGCCTTTGTCTAACAAACCTAGTAAAAGAGGTGCGGCCTGAAGTGTGGCCTTTGTCTATTAAACTTAGTAAAGGAGGTGGGGCCTTTGTCTATCAGATGTAATAAAAGAGGTGTGGCTTTTATCAGACTTATTAGAAAGGTGTGGCCTTTATCTATGAGATCAGGGCAGTTTTTGTCTACTAAACAAGTAAAGGAGGTGTGGCCTTTATCAGACCTAGTAAAGGAGGTGTGGCCTTTATCAGACTCAGTAAGGGAGGTGTAGTCTTTATCAGACTCAGTAAAGGCGGTGTGGCCTTTATCAGACTCAGTAAAGGAGGTGTGCCTTTATCAGACTCAGTAAAGGAGGTGTGCCTTTATCAGACTCAGTAAAGGAGGTGTGGCCTTTATCAGACTCAGTAAAGGAGGTGTGCCTTTATCAGACTCAGTAAAGGAGGTGTGGCCTTTATCAGACTCAGTAAAGGAGGTGTGGCCTTTATTAGACTCAGTAAAGGAGGTGTGGCCTTTATCAGACTCAGTAAAGGCGGTGTGGCCTTTATCAGACTCAGTAAAGGCGGTGTGGCCTTTATCAGACTCAGTAAAAAGGAGTCCCCTGTCTATCAGATTAAAAATGGGTGTGGTCTTTGTTTATAAGAAGGTGAATTTTTACGCAAAATCCCATTTCACCGTATGCCACACCCATTTAAACTAAAGTGCACAAGAATAACGCAATTCTAAATACCGCTTTGAATCCTATCGTATGGAACCTCGAATCTTTGCACTGATCTTGCATCAAAACATCTCAAATTGACACGCAGGACTATTTTGTACATTTCATTCCTCTGCTTTGAAATAATTATGATAGTATTTAACTTATACTACATACAGATCACACACTTATAATGCATCATACAGTATATACACAATACTGTGGGTTGCAACTTCAATATACACTTCAGCTAAGGCACAAAAACTGTGAACTGAAAACATACCAGCAAACTCACACAGCACTGAAAATAAAACCTGGTCAAACATGCGACTGGTGAGTAGTGCAGCTGGAGGTTAAACGGGTTAGAAAAAAGAATAAACATCACTTTTGCTGAGGTGGATCATGAATGGTCACATGATTATTGGGTAATAAATGCAAAAAAAAAAAAAAAGAGATATAACCACGATGTACGGCGTAGATTTTTTTTGTGAACAATGAGTTGGTTAAAAGTAAGTGAGAATTTGTTTCTGTGACCCCGGACTAGCAAAAGTGACTGCATCGCACTCTGCGACGACCTCGACAGAGCGCGAGGCACATTCAAAAGAAAAGTACCAAAATATATAGACGTGAACGAAAGGAAACGGTGAGGAAGCGGCTGAAATTAAAGATGAGAAGGGAGGAGTGCGTGAGAGCAAGGGTGGCATGGGGCTGAGGGTCACCAAGAGGTCACCAAGAGATCACCAGACTTACCCCAAACTCCTCCACTTCTTCTTCCTGTAAGGTACAGCCATGAATAGTGATGTGGGAGGAGGGGCAGGGGAGAAGAGAGAAATAAATAGACCAAGAAAGAGAAAGAGAGGGAAGGGGAAAAAAACAGACAAAGAGAAGGAGATATGCTTAGATGACAAGGAAGAGACAAAAAAGTACCAGGGTGAGCAGCACCAGAGGCCCACAGAGACACAAGAACATTTATTCCGGCATGATTCAACAACGAACACACGTAAACAGAAACATATCAGCAGCCAATCAGAAACCTCGGGTGGAAGCCTGGGTGTGAATGCGTGGCGCTCTACATCCACAGGTGCGCTAAAAAAAGGTGCACTAGAAGCTCTTCGGTGAAGTGAGGACAGGTGCATCTAAGTGACGCGAGATTGAACGAGGACACTTACCTGGTCCGGAACATCAGCGCTGGGTCCATGTTGACAGCTGCCATCCGACCTACATGTCTGATCTCTTTAGCAATCATGCGCAGCTTCTCAAAGTTCACCAAGCCGTCCACCTTCGAATCGTTGCCTGAAAAGTGGTGAGAGGGTTTCAAGCTCAAATCGTGCAAATCAGAAACTTGTATTATGGTTAGGAAATTGACGATACGTGAATTAGTAACGGACCGGTTCGGCGCACGGCTTTCGGTTCGGTGCACGTTTACCATATGCAACACTTATTACCGTGTGGAACATAGTTTAAATCTGAGTTCCCTCGCAAACGTATTAAACAGAGGACCACAGTTTTGTTTAGTCTACGCCTCACACTATATTGTTAAACTTGAAAACATACACAACAATGCCAGGAGTATAAAAAAGAAACCAAGAGTTAGCGCAGTGTCATGGTTTCTCACTCCGTACTGAAAATACGGTTTGTAGCGCGTCGTAAAACTGTTTTTGTTTCGAGCGTGCGCAAAAACGCGCCACTTCCGTTTCTATGAAAGTCTAGCGATATGGATTCTTTTGTGTTGGATGTCAAGCTTCAAGAATTTCTTTTAAAAAGACAAATTTCTGACAATTTCACATATTGAGGGAATGAATGAATGTAGGATGGAATATAGGAATAAAGACATTTGTTAAAGTATGCTGAAATAAGTAGAACAGTTAAGATCATATCTTTAAAAATTTTTATATTGAGTGAAAAACACACACACACACACACACACACACACACACACACACACACACACACACACACACACACACACACACACACAAACACTTATATACACATCTGTATTAACCAAAAAGGGTTTAACAAATGTACCAAATTTAATTCTTCCTCCTGACTGAACTAAAATTGAACCGTGAATTTCATGGACCGTTACACATCTAATTATGGTGCTTTTTTTTTTTTCTTCATTGGTATTGTTGAGTAAAACGATGGCACAACTACTTGTAAAACATTTTGATTTACCTTCATGGAGGAAAGTGAGGTCTTTTTTGATAACTGGGAAGAGAGGGATTATTGGTGGTTGCAGGTTCTGGCTGTTGAGAACGTTTCGGTACTTGGCCATGTTTCTGGATGGGTCAAACAGGTCCTGGAGGTCACTGAAGAGCTTCTCGTACTTGCTAGGAAGTTTCTCCCAAGTTCCTCGCAGTCTGGACACGGGTGCCAGATTGAGACCACTTTAAAAAAAAAACAAAAAAAAACCACAGATCGTTATGATATATTGAGATCGGACACACTGGATAAATCGAATGTGTAAAATCTACTGATCTATCTATCATCTCTACATTACAACCCACACTGCGAATATTGAATCTTAACCTAATACTTAAATTCATGCCTTGGTCATCATTCCCACCTGATGATGGCAAACATGGAGTTGAAGTTCTTGCATTCACGGCAGTGCAGGGCGATCTTGATGAAATGCTTGATGATCTTCATTCGCTTTAGCTGGTTAGGTTCCCTCAGCACTTCGGTGGCCACCCAGAAGGTCTCTCGGTTTATAGACTCTTCGAAGAGCTTGAGGCTGGAAGGTCCAGGCGAGCGGGACCGCAGCTTGAAGAGGTCATCAATGTACTCTGTGGGCTCGATGGCGCAGAAGAGCTCGAAGGCACGCATGGAGAGCTGCGTGGCCACTTCCACCGTGCTTAGCTGCAGCAGGCTGATCTGACTCTCTCTCAAAAGTTCCTGGGCGTCCTCGTCTGAACACAACGTCTCAGTCTCCATGTTGCTTTTCAGGTAGTACCTTCATGTTGGGAGGTAGATGGTAGGTTAGGCTTGCATGGTTTTCAGTTCAGTGCAGTTCTTGCTCCAGTATCATTGCATGCAATTATTCATAATGAACCAAAATGTAAGTCTTGTATTTTTTGCTTTTAAAAAATAATTACCCACACTGTATGAAGAAAAAACTGTTATATGGATTAGAGAGTTTGTATTGGAGCAGAACATGCCTAATGACTAAATGAAAATGCTTAGAGTGACCAATTCATCGGTTTCGCTGGAACTATAGGCAAAAAAAATCCATAACTATAGTTTTTCCGGGTTGCATTCCACAATACGAGTTATGAAAATTTGCTAAATGAAATAAATACAAATATATTAATCATATAAATAAATATAATGATAGAAATTATAAATGATAATTACGAAATATAATATAGCGTTTTCTGTGCAGCGTGCAGTCGCACATGTAAAAACAAACAGCATGTGGTATCAGTAATTCTCATTATGATAGCAAAAGGAACCCGGAAAAGCTATCGATACGGAATTTTTAATTGTTCGAAATCAACAATCAGAGCCGATTAAAAGCCAAAACCAATGAATCGGTTAACCTCTAATATAAAACTATAATTATAAATACGGTCAGAACTGCTGTCAGAAAATTACTCTACAAATCAGAATCATGCATTTCCGAATGTGTGGCATGTGTTTAATCTGCTGTCGTACCTCCCGCTAAGCTGGATTCGGTCTGCCAGTTTTGAGAGCTGCTCAGGAAGCCGCCGCTGCTTGATGACCCCCTCGGGGGTGACGGACACCTCGCACAGTGAATAAGCTTCGGGGGCGGCGGTCAGAGCGAACTCCCGGATGGCCTGAGCCACGACCTCCTTCGCCGTAGTGTCCTTGCTGATCATAATGTAACGACTCTGCTGATCAGCTTTGAAGACACGCAGCACCTGGTCCGACATGTCTGTTGTGGAAAGCAGGATAAAAAATAGTTCTGCAAACATTTCATCTAAAAATGAAAACCACAGATGTACAGCATCCCATAATCAGACTTCTTTTCCCCTTTCATTACAACCACACAAAAAGCACAAAAAAATAATAATTTTGCTCTGAAATCTGGAGTTGATTTGATCCCAGCACTACCGTGAGCAAGCAAGAGCTTCAAGCCTGTGAAAATCAATTTAAAATAAAGGCGAGTTGTGCAAGTCACGGTTGATTAAACCCAATTAATGGGTCAATAAATTGAAGCGCAAACAACCGAATCGATGGTTCAGGCTTTAAATCAACAGCATTGCCTGTTTTAAGCATGGACAGTTTTAAGATTGAAGGAACACAACGATTTATAAAAGCAAAAAAGAAAACAGGCCTATACATGAGCGATCGGCAATTAACGATTAGCGGCTGCGAAACATTGCGGCGCTGTGGAGATCAGCATTCTAGGGCATCCCTTTAAGAAGCACTTCTACTTCAAAGCCACCCAATATGTCTGAAAGGAACAATTAGGAATCGTCAATCAAATCAAAATCTTGGAAACAATATCAAACACTAGAGAGCGATTGATTTTACCGATACTGGTAGTTAGATTGGACTGTATTTGCTAATAGCTGATTAATCAAACGATATTTTTTTAAATGGATACTCGAATAAAAAAAAAAATAAAAAACACCATGTAATTATATACAAAAAAATTATAAAACAGTACTAAATTATTAATGTGCTAAATTTAAATAGATTCATTAATACATCTAATTATATAACTAATTAATTATAATAGAGTGCTCTCTGTGCAGTGTGTAGTCGGGCGTGTAAAAACAAACAGCTCGTTGCGTCAATGATTTGCCTCTAGAGGCCGCTCCCCTAATGACAGCGAGAACTTTTCAGTAGCTCCAGCTACGAAAACAACCCGGAAAAACTATCCGTATAAATTTTTGCCCAAATAGTTCAACTATCGGTGCCGGTTCATCGGCAAAACCGATGAATCACACGACCTCTATCAAACAACCTGAATTTAAAAGAAAAATCACGGAAGGACGTAGACGCGGAAAGAGCGAATAAGTGATCAAAAAGAGCCTCGAAAACTTGAAAGGATGTACTTACTGTTAAGGACGGGTTCTGAAAAGAGGACATTTTTATAATATGAACTCCATATCAAGAACGTTACATTTAAAGCATGTCTTCTTGGTGATATTATGATGTTTGACATCTTATAAAAGATCAGTGAATTCTTAGATATTACCTGGCTGGTTGTTAAAGTCGAGAATCCGATGGTGAGACTGCAGCAAGTCAGGGTTACTGGACGATAAATTTCCGCTGACCGGGAGAGCAGGAGGGATCTGTTTCGACTGCTTCATTCCAACAATGCTGTCGTCCTGCGACTGGCCAACACCAACATCACTGCACGAGACAACATATTGGTTAGACATGTGGAAAGGATGTGCTTCATAATATATGCACTTACGCTGTATATACATATATGCACTGACTTGTATGGCTTGGGCGGAAGAATACTCGTCAGTGTCTTATCAAAGATCTTCTTGAGCTTGTTCCTTCCACCCACTGTGTTGGCCTTGGCTTTTTTGCTTGCTTTCTCCAGACTCATCACCTGCTCCACATCCACAGCCAGATCAGGGATAGAGTAACGGCTTGCCTTCTTAATATCCCCAATTTTGGGGATATGAGGAGCGCCGTTCTTCCTGTCCAGCTCTTCATCGTGGTCAGGTTCTTGCTCATGCTCGGGTCGAGCCAGCAGCTCCTTAAACACTGAGAGAAGACGGTTTCTTAATTACGTTTTCTCGGAGAGGACATGTTCATTACGCTTATTTGAAGGGCTTATATCTCGGAGCAGTTTTACACCCAATTAGAAGCTAATGAAGCAGATTATGAATTATAAATCTTGAATCCTGCGATTCTTAAAGAATCTTGTATTAGAAGTAGCACATTTTAGATTAGTTCTCAGTCAGAGATTTTTAGACTTCGAAAAGATGCCCCTCATTTTCTTAACTTACCCAGAAGATTAGTTTTCACAGTAATAGACAGATGTGTATTGTTGCGCAGGATCTCGTTTGCTTTGGACAGCTGTACATTTTCAAAGTTCTGCCCGTTTACCTCCAGGATCTGAGAATAAAACACATAGAAATGTATTTATAGATTTTGCAAACAGTCAACCGTTTTAAAATAAAATAATATCCAATATTATTATAATGAATATAATAATAATAATATAATTATTCTATTTATCATATATATTTATAGCATAGAATATAGTTTATACTTTTATTCTTTATATAGTTATACATATATTTATACCGTACAGTATGATACCTAATGCAAGTAATGTAAGCACTGTACACAAGATCTGCAAGGTCTCCTTAGGATAAAGGCATTGAAAGTTACGATGGTCCAAGTTATGGTTTTTCGATCTAACAATGATGATAGTAATGTGACAAAATTGGGAACCTATTTTAAGTTCCAAGTCTCGCTAAACATGCACATCCCCATAGCTAAAAATAAAATCCATTTTACATCTGTGGTATAATCCGAGAGAGATTTGCCTCAGTAACAGAAAGCTGATTGGCTGTTGCGTGTTGGTCTCATTTGTAGTTGTAAGACATAAAAGTGTATTTGGACTAGAAAAAGAAAGTGAGGCGGGAGCATTTCAATGAGCGTTGCAGGTAGAGTTACATGCACATCAGAAAATTAAGACCTGTTTAAAAACGAAATAAGACCTAGAACAGTAACTTTTTAAGGCTTAAAAAAAATAATAATCCTGCGGAAACCCAATTTGAGATTCCTGGGTAGGCTAGGCCATGTCTCGACGATATTTTTAAGTTACGATGGGGTCATCAAAACACATCTCCATCGTAACTCAGGGACTACCTGTACCTGTGTGTCTGTCCATCATTCCAGATTTATAAAAGAAGAAGAAAAAATGGCACATTTACAGTAGATTTTGGTACAGTCATAATTCATCAAGTCCTAACCCAGACCACAACTGCTGCTTGGGTCATTTGCCCCAAATTCCTGGTGTTAATTAGCACAGCATAGGCAAAATTGCAAAGGTGTTAAGGTTAGCAGATCTGGAATTGACCCAGTTCCGTCCTCTATAGCTGCATCCGACCATACCCAAAACAAGATATCATCAGAAGGTACCTGATCTCCACGTTTGAGGCCCGCTTCTGCAGCTTTGCTGCCTGGTTCCACGTTCTCAATAAAGATGCGGAAGCCCTTCTCTGAGCCACCGAGCAGGCTGAAGGCCAGAGGAGCCTCGCGTGACGGCTTAGTCAGAGTCACCACTCGCAGCTTGGCTTTGGCGGCACAAGCTATGTTTAACAGTCTTAAGTGCCCAAACATTTTCTGTTTTATCACACAAGAGCAGAGACATTATAGAGGGTTAGGGACAGCATTGTTCCAAACAAACAAACAAACAAACAAAAAAACCAAAACACTGACCTCCCTCTCCAGATTGTTCTCAAACTCTTCGAGAAAGTGCGTCATTTCGGGGTTGCCCTCAAAGTCGTTGAAGTGATTGTTTACCCACAGCAAGACTACCCGTGTAACCTGCGAATGCAAGAAGCTGTTAGGAAATCGTTCAAATAGTTTTTTTTCATTGTGGTAAGATTTAATGCATGCACAAAGAAATGTAAAAAAAATCAAATAAATCTTTTGGTCACCCCAAAAGGAATTAAAATAGACGTGTGAGATTTTGCTATGTACCTTGTCCCTGAGGCTGGGGTCATGGAACCACTCCAGCAGTTTCCTGCCTACCACCATGGGGCTGGACAGGAAGGTGCGATAGGTAAGCAGGAAGTCCTCAATATAAGTGGGGTCCACCACTGAGTGCTCCTCTACCAGGTGCATGGTCAGGCGCTCGGTTGTGCCCTGCGGTATGAAACATTCTTATTGAGAAATTATATATATATATATATATATATATATATATATATATATATATATATATATATATATATATATATATATATATATATATATATATATAAGGATGCACGCACAGTCACCGGGAGCACCGACCTTCATAATTCAGTATGCCAAAAGACATTGTCCTGTGTACATCTGGAGCTGTTTAACTGGTGCTAATCTGAACACGTGCACACCCTGTCACCGAGCTCTTCTCACACTTGAGTTTCTCGCCAGAAACAACATGATCTCACTTCCGCACCCACCCTACTCGCCAGATTTCCGAAGATGAAGCAGCAGCTCAAAGGTCGCCACACCATTGCAGAGATCCAGCGCGAATCGTAGTAGGTGCTTGACATGCTTCAAAAAGAAGACTTTCCAGAAGTATTTTCTTGTAACGTTTTTTGAAACATTTTGATACAACCTCGTATATACCAAGCGGGAAGTTTCAGTGACCTTTCCTCATCCAGCAAAGTGTCGTCACTTATTTGAGATTCACGGTGCTCAGCAGATTTTGATGCTCCAGAATCAATTAGGGCATGCGCTCACTACACGTTCATATAATTCAGTCAGAACTAATGTCAGTCGCACGATTAAACATTAAACCCCTCAGATTAACAGAACAAATCCTCCTCATTAGGGATAAAGATCACTGCCAATGTCATCCACAGCAAAGTTTATGTCTGAGGCTCTACTCAGGGTTACAAATAGATAATATAATCAGAACTGTTCCAATGATGTTCTACCTACATCTGCATTTAAAAAATATACTGTGGGTCCATATGCTGTCCAGATATCATCCAGGAAAAAAATGATGTCCTCTGAATAGAATACCAGAATAGATGACATATTGAACAATAAATAAAAAAAATTTACCACAGAGAAGCTTGAGTCGTCTCAGATTCTCACCTTGATGACGATGTGTCCTTTTCTGGTGCCGGTGCGATCGAGCTCCCGATGTTCTTTAACCATGACGATTTCCCCCTCCTCCTCGACCTTCTGCATGTTCTTCTCCACTTGGTTCAGGATGCAGCAGTAGTCCTGCTGGGCTATACACACAAACTGAGACAAAAGAATTAGCCGATGAGAACAAAACTGTTTATTCCAAGAGTCTAAGAATTTCAAGAGACATGGGTGGATGAAAGGGGTGGGCGATATCGACAAAACCATTATATCTAGATATTTTTTGGTATTTTACTGATAGACGATATTTTGCTGAGATTGTTATTGTGATGGTACCTTAAGGACTACCATGGAAAGCTGACTCCTAAAATGTGTGATATTCTTTATATCCTGTGTGGTGGTCAGTTTACAGCAGTGACAAAAGATTAATTTTTACCAATAAGTTTCAATTGATTCTTGACCTTTTATGGGCATTTTTTACCTTTAGAAAGCCATTTTTCCTAAAGTTTGTGTCAAATTTTTACATTAAAAAAGTGAGTCAAACTATTACATTTAATCAGTCAATCAAAATAATAAGGCATTGTGACTGTTATCAAGCAAATGAAATCAATATTTTATATTATAAACATCGTTAAAACAACAATTACCATATTATCGTAGACAATAAATATATTATAAATATTATATAAATATATAAGTCTATTTAAAGAAATCTTTCCTCTGCATTGCAAAGATAAATGTATTTGATACTGATTTTATTTGCTTGGTACCAGTCAAAAGGTCTTATTATTTTAATTGACTGATTAAATTTAAGGATTTGACTCGAATATGAGAAATTTTTTGAGAAAAATGGCTTAATAAAAGTAAAAAACGTAGAAATCAGTTTAAACTTAACGCAAAAGATTACTCCTGGTCACAAGGTAACAGCAAACCCCCCTCCTCAGCAAAATATCATCTGATTATCGTTATCGGATAAATCCAAAAAAATATCGAGATATGATTTTTTTTTTGTCAATATCGCACACCCCTTTGTACACCCCCAGCAGATACCATAACATTTTATGGACAAATATTTTGCCTGTTATCTTTAAACCAATTGTATTTACGATGTAGAACTATCATTTCCTAGCAAGTTTCAATCCCCATGACGCCACAGCCATCCGAGAGAGTCGGCTCATAAAGTGAACTGTGCTCACCCATAAAAAAAAATAAAAAAAAAATCACTTCCTGTGAGCAATTTTACAGCTGCAAAATACAGCATGCCATTTATGTTTATGGTGTTTCTATAGCACAGTTACAGAGACTCTGTACTGCTTCTATTATCGCCGACAGACAAGTGCAAATGTTTAAAAGTGGAAAAACACGGACCAGGCACAACATTACGACGTCATAAAATTACGAACGGTGAAGTGAATAACACTGATTATCTCTTCGTCATGGCACTTGTTAGTGGGCGGAGTATATTAGACAGCAAGCGAACATTTTTCCCTCAAAGTTAACGTGTTGGAAGCAGGAAAAATGGGCAAGCGTAAGCGTAAATGTGTGAAACAAAGGCTCTCCCGTGTGGTCCGATCCAACAGACGAGCTCCTGTAGCTCAAACTGCTGAATGGCAGCAAACGGGGGACCAACACAATATTAGGCAGGTGGTCATAATTTTATGCCTGATCTGTGTATATCCTCCCTTAAACAGAGCAACATTCAATAACATCTTGTTTTATATTCCTCTTATTTGGGTGTAAACTGACATTTCCTGTACATAAGAAACTCCTGAATTTTAATTGAATTACTCTGGTTTAGTTTTTAAGAAGAAAAAAACCCCTGAAACTGATGCATTGTGATGACACAAATGCGACGAGTCCTGAGAGCTCAACCACTGCCAAAGTTTATATTATTGCCAAATTTTCTCTAATTTCCCTTCCATTATAGCCACACTCATTATTTTAATGCAGCATAAAATTAGCTATTATAAGAGCTAAATGCACCTGGAAGGGAAGAAAAACAAGAGATTCTGGTCTGAAACACAAGCAGAATTTTTACTGTATAAACGTTTTCTTTACACGTAGGAAAATCTTCTGACAGGTTTTATTGATATGGGGTCTTCTCTAAACTCAATGTTTAGCTAGAACAAAAAGACAAGGTGTTTGAAGTGGTCTCACCTGACAGTCGTCCACCTTGGTCTTCATCACTCCCTTCATGAACTCCTTCTCCATGGTGGGTGAGACGCCAAAACTGTTGCCCATGCAGAGGATCTCGGTGCGACCGTCGGGGTACGTCACTTCCACCGAGCCGTTCAGGATCACCGACCACGAGTCCAGCTGCGCGCGCACACACACACACACACACACACACACACACATTATGGTGCATTTTTTCAGCACTACATATAAATGTGCTTTCTATCTGAAGATCTGCTTTACATAGGTTGGAGTAGCAGATCTATAGAGCTCTGACCTCAAAACTATGTGAACGCTGATTGTACCCCAGGCCTCCTCGCCTCACCTAGATCCCTACCTGACTTTACTAACACCCTTATATCCACAGATACACTCCAAAATCTAGTGGAACATCTTCCTAGAAGAGTGGAGATTATTATAAACGTTAATGGGAAGTGGGAGCTTAGTGATTAAGGCATTGGACTTTGGATCAGAAGGTTTTGAGTTCAGATCCCAGCCACACCAGATGCCACTTCTGGGCCCCTGAGCAAGGCCCTTAACCCTATAGCTGCTAAATGTGCAATACCTTCATAGTAGGATGTGCAATACTTAATATTTTAACTGATCACTTAAGTTTACATTTTCAAATCTTTATTATATTTTATTTCTTTATTTTTATGCACTATAAGGACTGGATACACGCGTCTACCAAATGTAAATGGGGACTAAATGTAGAGATGTTTTGGAAGCACATATGAATAGTATGGCCAGGTGTCCACAAACATTTGTGCACATACTAAAAATCAGAGGCCAAGTGGATGCTAAATGTTATAAACTTATATAATAAATATAATATATAAAAATAGGGCAATTAATAACAAATAAAAATAAAAAAAAGAGCTAACAGGACCGACCTCCTCGCCGTCGTTAAGGACGATGGTTCCAGCTCGCTCCACGACGGCGAACACCATGACGGCACACAACTCCCTCCTCACCGACATCGTCATGTTCGCAAAAGCCGGCAGCTGGTGCATGAACTCGAGCAGTTGCTCTGTGGAGCGAAACAAGACAACAATATAAATACATGTTGTAAAGTAAAAAACAAAGCAAGAGATAGAGGGAGAAACACAAAAAAAGATGGAGATAAATGAAAGATAGAGAGAGAGATTAGAGAGTTAAACACAAGTGGGAAACATAAAAAGAGACAGCAAAAGAAAGAAAATAATATAGAAAGAGTGGAAAAGAGAAAGAAAGACTCTGAAAACAGGAATACAGAGAAAAGCACGAGGGGGAGTGTGGGGGTGGAAAATACACAGAAAGAGAGAAAGAAAAGAGAGAGCGAGAAAGTGAAAACAGGTGAAAAAGAGGAAGAGAGAGACAGAGAGAGAGACAGAGAGAGAGAGAGAGAGAGAGAGAGAGAGAGAGAGAGACAGAGAGAGAGAGAGAGAGAGAGAGAGAGAGAGAAGGAGAGTGTTCTGGATGCTCTGAAGGTGGCCAGCACTATTGCACCTTAGATTGACTTTCATCCCTCGTTCCCATCTCACAAGATCCATAAAGAAAAAATAAATAATAAATTTTTTGTTTAGTGCCTCATCAGGGCTTATTGCATTCATAAATCACGTTTGTCTCAAGCTGGTTTGTGACAGAGCATAGGGTGTGCACATGTGTGTGTGTGTGTGTGTGTGTGTGTGTGTGTGTTGCATGTGTTTGCATGTGCGAGCGTGTGTGTAAGTGAGTGTGTGTGCATGTGTGTGTGTGTGCGAGCATGTGTGAGTGTGTGAGTGAGAGTGTATGAGTAAGAGTGTGTGAGTGAGTGTGTGTGAGTGTGTGTTGCCCTCTTCATGCTCGTAACATGTCTGGGTGCTGGTTGGTTTGTGTTTTAGTGTCAGCATGAAGCGACGGCCTGCAAACCAAAGTTTAATGCGCTTGGGGAAGCCCTGTCATGCAGCTGACCTCGAAAAAAATACCCCCGCCCCGCCCCCCTCCCCCCAACCATACCCCTCCACACAACCACCAACCGCCTCAACCGCCTGTCCTCAGTCCACCATGACAGGAACTTTCTTTAACTCCTCCTTCTCAAGCCAGAAAATAATCACAAGTTTTGCTCTCTTAATATAAACTGTCAAAAAAAAACTGTGTCTGTTTTTATTTTTTTACGTGTGGACGTGTCTCACCGATGTCATCATCTGTGCGGTCCATGGGGTCTTTCTCCAGACAATCACGAACAATGTCTCGGCTCATAAGCGGATCGGAGGCACGTTCGATGTCTTCCTCATCGTCGTCCTCTTCGGAGTCGACGGCCGTCTCGGGCAGTCCGCTCAGGTCCATGTCACCGGGCTCGCTCTCCGTGGCCTACGAGTCAAACAGCAACACCAAGTGTCTCTACAGTGCGTCCACATGCAAAAATGTCAACACTGAAATGTTTAAATACAGTCAATAAACAGGTTTTCTACAAATGAAATTCGCACTTTCATACAATATGAAAGAAGAGAAAAAGGAAAAAGAAAACATATGTATGTGCTGAATAAGCTCTTACTTGGGGGTCTTACTTAGACATTATCTGTGAAACCCACAATGTCACAGCATTACATTGTGTAAACATTAAAACGGGCGAATAAATGCAGGTGAGTGTCCACCGTTTGTTTTTCCAGATCCTGCCATGACTCTGTGTATACTAGCGCAACAACATTTATTACATCATTAATAAAAAACAAACAAAAATTATCATTAAAAGCCTCCAAACCTTAAGTTCATGTTTATTTAACTTTTTTATTTAAAATTTTACTGCTTTGGAATAGCATTAAAAACACTGTAATCATGGATAGATGGATGGATAGACAGCTAAATGAATGAAACGTAAAAAGTTAATGAATAACTTGGATAATCTTTATGATCATAGCAATAAAGTAAATAATAGACATGGATGGATGGATGGATGGATGGATGGATGGATGGATGGATGGATGGATGGATGGATGGATGGATGGATGGATGGAAAATAGAATGTTGCTAAAAATAAGTTAGATAATCATTATAACCACAGCAAATACGTACATGAAAGACAATAACATGGATGAATGGATGGAGAGAATGGATGGAGAGAATGGATGGATGGATGGATGGATGGATGGATGGATGGATGGATGGATGGATGGATGGATGGATGGATGGATGGATGAATATGGATAAAAAATTTAATGTTTAAAATGTAAGTTAGATAATTGTTATAACCACAGCAAAGACGTACATGACAGATGGATGGACAAATGCATGAATGGATAGATGGCTGGATGGATAAAAAGTGAAGAGTTAAAGAATAACTTTATCTTAATAATCTTTATATAAATAGCAATAAAGTAAATAATAAACAATAACATGGATGAAAGTATAAATGGATGTATGAAATATGTAAGAATAAGTTAGATAATCATTAGACCACAACAAAGACATACATGAAAGACAATAACATGGATGGATGGATGGATGGATGGATGGATGGATGGATGGATGGATGGATGGATGGATGGATGGATGGATGGATGGATGGATGGATGACTAAATTGATGAATAGATTTATGGATGAATGGATGAACCTAGCAATTTTTAAATCCAAGAGTGGTATCATGGATACTTCTTAAATGAAGCGCATACTTAGAAACAGCAATGCAAGTAAGCAACCAAATAAGTAAGATGGCAACCAAGCGAACAAACAAAATAACAGAAACAAATAAACAATAGTCTAATCTAAGGTCAAAGTGTAGCAGCAAAATCCACCGCTATAAATACACAAGGCAAAAAAATCCTATCTACTGAAGTAAGCACGCCAAAACACTAACAGTGTAATAATCCACCATCATTGGATGACTAATAAAGTAGAGAATAAGCAAAGCCAAAAATAAACTCTGTTCCAAACACACACTAGATCAGTTCCATGACTGTAACTACACAGAGAGGGCCATCCAGGACATGTCTGACACCTCCGAGGGGAAGAGATGCCTCGAGTCATCAGGAGAAGAACAGCAAGAAAACAGACATTGCTTGCTTGAAAAGACCTCGCTGCCTACATCGCTCACTTTACAGACTGTAATAACAAAAGAGCTGCTTGAGCCATTACCGGCCACACGAGCAACGACACTCACCTGCCTAAAACAAAGAGCCGCTTTTTGCCTAATAGAGAACACCCACGATGCACTCTGGGTGTAATGTCTGCATCCAGGCATCCTCCTCATTCTGCAATGCCTGATGCTGAGTGAGCTGAATTTTTTAAATCCCGTTGCAGCGTGTCACTCGTAATCAACTGACAGCCCATCAAATAATCCTGCATTATGGCATGAAGAACCACTCAGAGTCTCGGTGGGTGGGGTTTTCTCTCTTTGGGGTGGAGTTAATGAGGGTGGGGTGAATTACAGTGGCGTATGTCCATTCTGTCACTTAAACAAGTTATATTTAGCTTTTGCACCTCATTTAAAAGCTCATTTGAAATTATGCTTCATATTTTATTTTATTTTATTTTATTTTATATTTTTTGTGTCTAAGCCTCAAAAATCTGCCCTACATCCTCATGTCTGAACAATCCATTGACATTTAAATAGATAGAAATTGTATTTTATTCATTTTATTGGTATTTGTTTTATTGTTATTATATTTATTTATTCTTAATTTTTTTATAATATTTATTCATTTATAAAAATTTGTTTGTACATATTTTTTCCTTCTGAATATTAGTTAAAAATATACAAAATCATTTGCAATATATATATATATATATATATATATATATATATATATATATATATATATATATATATATATATATATATATATATATTATAATAATTATTGACTGATTCATTTATTAATCTTTATATATATTAAATTTTACTTTACATATAATTATAATGTAATATAATCATTGTTTCATGGAAAAAGATTTGTTAGAATTGTCACATCATTTTCTTATTTTTTTATATATATATTAAAATAAGAGAAGCCTATAACCTAAATTCAGACACACTTCCGAGGTTATGTAATGCCCCGGACCATAAATAGCAACAATTCCGGTACTTACAGTTTAGCTACACAAACAGACCACATCAGGACACAGTGTTTATTTAATTTATGTTCCCTGCTGATTTCAGCCAAGGTGTAAATCGACCGTCAGGAGTGATGTACGTTAAGCAGCTGGAGGGATGTTTTGCCGTGGAAAACATTAAGAGCTAATCAGGAAAGATGCTGGCAGCTGCTGTAAATCCCTGCCACACCGATAAATAGGATGATCTATTTTTCAGCTGTTGAGTGCAATCCGCAGCGCTGTTTGGACGGCTCAGATGAGCGTGAAGTGAACATTAATAATTCAGATGGCTATTCTTGGATCAATGCTTTCAAGCCTCTCTGAAGAACTTGTGTAATGATTTATTTAAATGCAAAAAAATGGCAGCCATGTTGCGAGCTCCGCTGAGAATGAGGGCCAATTCTTTAGGCCGGGCCGCAAAGCACTGTGGGATACCTTCAGGGTTGCAACAGGAGCACCCAGTTGTCTGGATGTGTTACAACTGAATTAGCTAAAATAAAAAAGTTAACTCAGTGTTAGAGACTCAAATCTGCATGCTAAAACTTCTGCATTTCCTTATAGTCCGAACTGATTTGTGTGTTGAGGAAAAGAGGAAACATTGAGGTGAGGGGGAAACAGAAAATGCGAAACAAAGTTCAGTATGGAATGTGAAACAGCTGTGTAGAATATCAGTAGGGAGTAGTTCATGGCTCAGGAGAGCAGTGGGGAGTCAGGAGGGCAGTGGGGAGTCAGGGTAGAGGTGTAAGGGAGTCAGGAGTGCAGTGGGGAGTCAAGAGAGCAGTGGGGAGTCAGGGTAGAGGTGTGAGGGAGTCAGGAAAGCAGTGGCGAGTCAGGGGTTCAGTGGGGAGTCAGGAGTGCAGTGGGGAGTCAGGGTAGAGGTGTGAGGGAGTCAGGAGTGCAGTGGGGAGTCAGGGTAGAGGTGTGAGGGAGTCAGGAGTGCATTAGGGAGTAAGGGTAGAGGTGTGAGGGAGTCAGGAGTGCAGTGGGAATTTAGGAGTGCAGTAGGGAGTCAGGAGTGCAGTGGGGAGTAAGGGTAGAGGTGTGAGGGAGTCAGGAGTGCAGTAGGGAGTCAGGAGTGCAGTGTGGAGTAAGGGTAGAGGTGTAAGGGAGTCAGGGGTGCAGTGGGGAGTCAGGGTAGAGGTGTGAGGGAGTCAGGAGTGCAGTGGGGAGTCAGGGTAGAGGTGTGAGGGAGTCAGGAGTGCAGTGGGGAGTAAGGGTAGAGGTGTGAGGGAGTCAGGAGTGCAGTGGGGAGTAAGGGTAGAGGTGTAAGGGAGTCAGGAGTGCAGTGGGGAGCCAGAGTAGGAAAATGTGGTAGTCAAAAAGGCAATAAAAAGTGTTAGGTGTACAGTAAGGGGTTGGTGATGGGTAGGAGGTGTCGACGTGATAGGTGCGGTATGGAGTGAGGGTAGGAGTAAAAGGTGGAAGTGTAAAAAGGGGCTTCTTTTACTACTTCTTTCTTACAATCACTAACAAGACTTCACTACTGTAGATGACCATCAGACCAAGACCACAGCACACACACATACACACTGCACACACCATTCTAATCCATGAAGACCTCACAAATGTACTGAGCAAATCAATTAGGCAGTGGAGCAAACACAAAGTCAAACACAATTAATCAGAGTTGACAAAGGCTCCCACCCCGACACATGGATAGTAACACACGGGTCAGCTCTCTTTAAACAAGATGACTGACTCGATAGCACACTGCAGCTATTAGGGGTCATGACAGGAGGAACAATATTTAAATTATGAATATTGACTGAGCAACACCAGTTGTTGCATTCTTACAGGCAAGGATTATTCTGCAAAAATACAGAGTTTACTGAGGAAAGGGTGATCGTAAAGACAGAGTTATGGCATGTATTAGGGCTCTTCAGGTGTGTACAATGTCTACAAGGTGGAGAAGGTTTATAACCTGGTAGATGTCGGACAGGCTGCTGCTCCCGGAGTCACTAGTGATGCTACATCCTGAAAGGCTGGAGGAGACGTGGGTCACCTGCGGGTGGATCCCGTCAGCCAGGTGTAGCCTGCTGAAGTCCGCTGGGAGCTGGAGGCAGAGAAACAAGTGAGGGTTAATCCATTAGCACGTCCCACAAAATTTAACAATTAAAATGGAGAGAAAAGATGTGTAATTTCTACAATATATAAAAACTATAATTGTTGGCAAACTGCTGAAATAAAAGAGCAATAAAACACTCCAGGGTGTGTTGTTACTGAAAAATAATCACCTTCAGGTACTCTGCCATTTGGCCTATTAGTTTTTGTTTTTTTGCTCTTTTAACTAGCATGAGCTGGCAAATGTCATGAGCACAGCGTGATAAAGGTTAACTAAATATCACGATATACAAAATGTAACATAAGCGCAAGTCTAATAGGGCTTTAGACAACAAGAATGAACGTAGAAGATAAAGATGTAGGTAGAAGGTAAATTGCATTAAAATCATCTCCAAAACCTGGAATCATTATTCGTGGGGGCTGGAAAGCAAGACGAGCCCTCGAAATCAGTTTGCTCACACAGTGGCGAAGCTCCAAGAGGAGTATGGCAGCGTGTTAAACAGCATATCAGACATTTCAGACACTTCAGCTACAAGCACAAAATGTCATCCAGGCCAGCAGTCACTTCTCATCTAGGCTTCCCCATCTCACCAGCAAGCCCTCAGTAAACAGGATTCATGGCTAACACTGCTGTCGCTTAAATCTGCGTTTGACAAATCCACGAGTCACTCTTTTATCCGCAACATTGAGCGTTGTAAGATTTCAGAGCTCTACGAAGATTATTAGCAGTAGCATTCTGAGATCTTGATACAAATTAAGTCACGTTTTGGTGCTAGGTGAGCAAGCTAAGCTGCGACACTATCTTGCCCTGAGGTAACAAATGCTATGATGTTTACTGAATGAACAGGGCTAAACTGGGAAAGATGGGGTAATAAAGGCTATGGTAGTTAATGAGCTGCTCAGATAACAACAGCTGTGGCATTACATAATAAAGATGAAGCAATTGAAATATGTGCCATTAACCGAAAAAGATGACATACTGAAGGCTATTTTGCTAAAGAGTATGCTAAAGTAATAAAAATTGATGATGATAAGTAAGCTAATGAAAGCTGAGATTAAAAATGGTACTACTCTGCACTAACAAAAGCTGTGGTGCAACTTCAAGCTGAGGTAACAAAAAAAAAGACTATGTTGAAAACACAGACTGATATAACAAACAGAATAGCAGTAACTTAAGCTGATGTTCTAAAAAAATAGCAGTAACTCAAGCTAATGTGACAAACATAATGGTGCTCATTCAAGCTAATGAAACAAACAAAACGGAGATAACAAGCTGATGTAACAACAAAATGTTATAACGAGGGCTGTTGATAACACGTTAACGCAAATTCATTCGAACGGCATACATTTTATTAACACGCAATTAATGAGGCGCACATTTCTGTTCGACCGTTGTTATGAAAAATACAAATAAATAAATATAAAAGAGGTGAAATCGAAACCTTCAACACATTTATTCACGACATCCTTTTTTTGCTCTGATATTAAAAAAGATAATTAACCAACGAAAAGCAATTTTCAATCACTGAACATTTGTTCTACTGAAGCTGATGCAACAAAGATATGGTGGTAACATAAGCTGATGTAACAAACATTTACTGCCAACACAAGCTGATGTAACAAAAAATTAAGCTAACACAACCTGATACAACAAACAAAATAAGAGGTAACATAAGCAGATGAAACAAATATAATGGTGCTATCTCAAGGTGATGTAACACAGTTATGGTGCTAGCATAAGCTAATGTAACAAACAAAATGGTGGTAACTCAAAAGCTGATGTAACAAACAAAATGGCAGTAACACAAGCTAATGTAACAAATATAATAGTGGTGCATCAAGGTGATGTAACCTAAATATGGTGATAACTCAAGGTAAAGTAACAAAGACTATGGTGCTAACTCAAGCTGAGGTAACACAATGGTGCAAACGCAACTCAAGCTGATGTAACAAAGGCTATAATGCTACCTTAACAAGTTGAGCTAACAAAAGCTTAAACAAGCAAAAACGTTAGGGTGCTAACACAAGCTGAGGAAACAAATACTAAGGTGCTAAGTGAGCAAGCTGAAAAAACAAAGGCTGTGGCACTAGGGAAGCAAGCCACTGTAATTGGGCTCAGTTAACAAATGCTACGATGCTAACTGAGAAACCAACTTATATTTGCTAACTAAGCAAATATAAGCTTTTCTGCTAACTCAATGACTAAACTGAAAAACAACAAAGTGGACCAGACTGGGTTTTCATCGTTATACCTCAGGAAGGCAAACCCTTTGTGTGTCTTGACCCTGTTTACATATGGAAAGGAGGGCTGTAGGGGAAAAAAGTCTATGCCATTTCAATAGGAAGAACAGTGTTGCAATGGAAGTCAGATAAGAGCCCAAAAACCAATTTCAGCTAATCTCTGAAAGCAGCACCTCAGACTCCTGTCTCCAATCCTGTCTAAAGGCATCTGTGAGCGAAATAGACTACTACTTGTCTTCAGCCAGCTGAGTATAGCTTTCATATAAAATGCATCTGACCTAATTTCCGCCCCTCTAATCGTAGACATGGCGGAAATGCAGCAGATCCTCCTGGGAGATACCCGAGAGAGGAAACAATCTCCCGGCCTCGGCAGATACGGAGACCTTGAGCTAGATACTGAAGCCGGCAGTACATCCAAGAAAACCGCGTTGGAACCTTCGAATAATTTACTGGATGAACTTTTCACGGTTCGCATTTTCACATTTGCTCTGAGTGTGAGTAATCCCTGCTTTTTCCACTTTCAAACTTAGAGTTCTGAATGAAGGGAGGGCTAAAACCCAGTGATGGCTGTTCAAGGTATTAATACAGGACCACTGAAATCAAAGACCTCAATAGAAAAACTGGGGGCAAAAGCATTGTAACATGGGGTCTCACTTTAGTTTAAAACATTTACATTTGTGGCATTTGGCAGACGCCCTTATCCAGAGCGACTTACATTTAGCTCATTCATACAACGAAGCAGGTATGGGGTTAAGGGCTTAAACAACAAAGAGTTATGTAACAGGACACGGAGCTAAAAGTACTAAAAGTTTGGATTATCTCTCTACTGAAAACCTGCAATAAAACTCCATCACTTTGATGTAGGTATCTACGAACATCCATCACAAGTTCCATCATTCAAACTCAAGGACTTCCTATATGGTTCAAAATTTCATAGCTTAGCTTAGAAAAGCTTGTGAGCAATATGTAACATTTTGATGCTAAAACAAGTCCGAAACCAAAAGCCCAAAGTTCAGGCCTGCTTCTGGATAAAGCAGCGGTTACGGGGTGTACCAGCGATTTTATTCAAAGGTGTCTCTTTGTTTGAGGTTGAAACTGATTTGCACATGGATTTCACAGATCCTCCCTACCCAGAGGAATTTCATTTGCACTGTGAGGTGTGATAGCAGTGTTTTAATTACACCGCTCACAACCTCCTTAGCCCCCTATATAAAAACAAGTGGGAAAAGATCTAACTGAAGTGTGATTTTTCTTCAAATTACTGTGTTGCCATGTGCGATAAAGTTCTTCACAGCAGATGGAAGACATAGTAATTATGAATGTGAGACCGAAACGTCACACAAGCTCAAGCAGAAGAAGGGGAAGAAGCTCTACAGAGAGTGATTACACCTGGCAAAATTAGCATTCGCACAAGATTCATTACCTACACTTTTCACTCTCAGAATGCTCCTGAACCCTTCATTCGATATTTTTTTTTTCATTTTAAGGGGATTTTCATTCAGTTCAAGTATTTGATGCTTTGGCCTTGTCACCCAGATTTTTCATTACCTCAAAAAAACATTCCCCATGTATGCAAGTCACTTTCACCATCTACTGAATCCCAATGCTCCTCAAACAAGACAATCTCTAGAACCACAATGTCTGCACCTTAAAACAATCCACCTTCATCTGCCCCAGAATCAAAACTTTCTAAACAAGCCTAAATGATGATTTCACCATCTGCAGTTTGCATCAACAGATCCCAGCATCCTTCATTTACCATCCACTGAACCAAACCACTTGTCAAACCAAACCACAATGTCAATAAAGCCAACTGCATCCTTCAAACAATCAACATTACTCAAATGACCCATTTACCAACCATGAAAATCTCATTACTTCCCAAAAAGTGGTCCCATCCTCCACCATCCAAGTCGATTTCACCAACAACAGAATCTGAACACCCACAAAACAAGCCTTTTTCTTATACATTAATATAAAAAGCCTTTTAAAAAAGTTACATTTACCGTCTACAAAACCTTACCAATCGAGACAATCTCCAATACACCAATGGAATTATACATTAAACAAGCCACATTTACCGTCCATAAAGTGGTGACAATAAGACAATGTCTCTTAAACAGGTCAATTACTATTTTATATTACCTCAATACCCTTTAAACAAACTATTCGCCATTTCCCGACATACAAAAATGTACCACAAAATTTCACAACCCAAACACTGCTTAAATAACCCTTTCTCTATTGCTAATAAATATCTGATCTGGCATTGACAGATCCTCTACACACCTCAAATAATCCACTCAGTATCGAGTAGGGGTATAATGGTGCACATATCCCTACCAAACCTTCTCGGTACAGTACTTTTTGTACGGTGCACACGTGTACCGAAAGCAATCCTGGTTTTATATGTGGAACATGGTTCAAATCCGCGTTCCCTCACAAACATATTAGGTGGCGAAACGCAAGTTTTTGTTTAGTCTCCGCCTTGCACTTTGGGCGCAGTGTCTAGTACACGATTTGTACTGCGCTTGTTTGAAATCCCTGCCAATTCCTGCTATTCCCAACGTTTATACAAGTCTATGGATTCGTTTGTGTTTCATGAACAGCTTAAAAAAGTTCTCTTAAAAGTTGAAATTCCTGACAAATCCGCATATTGAACGAGTGAATGAATGAATGATGGAAGGAATAAAAACATTTATAAATAAATAAACCTAATAAATTAATAAATAACTATCTTGTTTGTTTTATATATGCAGACATTTGTTACAACCTCTAGAAAATGAAATATATATATATATATATATATATATATATATATATATATATATATATATATATATATATATATATATATATATATATATATATATATATATATAAAAATCCAAATAGAGTCTAACTAATGTAAACTATTCAATAAATGTTTTCTATTTATTGAATTTTAATCAATTTGATTTGTGCCTAATAAATATAATCAATTTAATTAAAAAGTGTATTAGATTTATTCTATTAAATTTTGCTATTTTTTTTTATTTAAATTAAGTAGGCATTTTACTTAAAATTGTTTCAAAAATTTGAACTGTTGATGTTTACAAATGTTAATAATAATCATCAATGTTAATGCAAAAACATCAAGCTATTTTTTTTTTCCTTCTTTCCTCTTACCGTCCCGAAATATGACTTATAATTCGAGGTACGTACAGAAACATGAATTTTGTGTACCATTACACCGCTATTATCGAATTAACTTTAAGCTTCCTCAAACATATTCACAAGGTTCCAACACTCCTCAATTAAAACATTCGACATCTGCAGAACCCCAGCTCTCCACAAACAAGACATTTTCCAAAACTAAATATAATATGAACAAAATAAGTTGATTATCATTGGAAAAAAAAAATCATCACATAAGACTTTCCCCATAAATGAGTCAAGCACAGCTAATAGAAGCCCAATGAAAAAAAGGAAAAAACACTTTTTTACTGGGTGAAAAAGAGTCTGGCCACAACAAGCAGCCAGAACAGCTTTAATGAAACAAGGTCTTGATTCTTCAGATACAGTAGGTCTTTCAACAGGGTAGAGATTTGGTGACTATAAAGAGCCAGGAAAGTTGCTGCGATTTGAACCCATGGCCTCCTGATTGAGAAGTCCAACATCTTAACCCCTGAGCTACCACTTCCTCCTCACTTGCCCTCGTACACTGCGGGGTCATCCTGACAGAAACCCCTCCCGTCAGGATGGGAGTGGATGGGAAAGGCAGGCACAATAATTCTGTTCTGTCTCGCTATTGTTTCAGTAAGTAATTACTGAAGTTAAAAGAACAAACCCACAACATATCTGGACACATGATGGACACAAAGCGGCTGTTTAAAAACCTAAATTTTAAAGCAAATACACACACACACACACACACACACACACACACACACACACACACACACACACACACACACACACACACACACACACACACACACACACACACACACACACACACACACACACACACACACAGAGCTTATAAGCTGCTTGACTTTCCCCAAATTCCTGCAGACCTCCATTAGTGGGGAACTGGCATGCTTAAAGGTACAAAATACATGCTGTGATGTGTGTTTATAAAAATGTGCGTGTCATTATTAGAAAAAAGGCTGACATTGGAGGACCAAAGGCTTCACAGCTATCCCATAAGCCTTAGCAGCACCCCAGGGGCCTCTCACTTTCCTCAGCCGAGAGGATCAAGAGATTAAAGCCCTTCAGCGGGGAGTCAGATAAAAGAGAGAAGATATTCATACACAACCACCACATAACATTTTGGAATGTATAAATACTTTTAATGAATGAGCTACTTCATGAAACTGGGGTGCCACCAAAATGCCAGATCAGGGAACCGCTATATCTTTAACCGCTACAGTGTTCTGAAACTGGAGACTCCTTACCAACTACTGAAACTAATCATAGAAAATACCACTATTTAATATATCTATTTCTCCATCTAACCATTTATCTACCTACATATCTATCCATATATTTATCCAGCTATCAGATTATTAGATTATATTACTGTTCTACTTATTTCATATCTTCATCTCCAGGATTTCCACCTTTTAATAGAAATTCTTGAAGCTGGACATAAAAATGCTAAAGAATCCATATCGCTTGCGTTAATAGCTAGCCACTTCCTGGTTAGCGGCTAACGCTAGCACTATGAATTCTTTTTGTGGTGTTTCAATAACACGGAATGGATCTCTCAAAACTTTCTATGAAAAATCTATCTCTGTAGCGTCCAGTATCGCTAGCTTTGGCTCTCAGCAAGCAAAAAATAACAGATCTCAATTAAATGTAATTAAAAAGTTATTCTTGACAATTGAACACAAAAACCCTTACTGGAGAGATCTTTATAATTGTATTTTATTATAACCACAGTAGACGGATATTTTATGTCAAATTGAACAGGATCAAACCTGCGAAAAGCAATGACATGCTAAGTAAACAAACACAGCTAATTCAATGCTAACCGTGGAGCTGAACAGCTATTCCATAATTATCTCCTGTACAAATCTATCCATTGACAAACCTGACTGGATTAATTGCTATTGCAGCACTTCTATAGATTTAGCTACTGTTTTAAAAGACACACTAACGTTGCTAGCTCAGTTGTGTTATGGTTAATTGACTGTACATAAAACAAAGAAAACAGAAAATCCCAGACAATGGTTAGGGTGGGCTGTACATTTAATGGATTAGTTGATACAACTAATTATGGCTGTGGGGGATTTTTAAACCAATAGACTCTTGCCTGAGGTAAAAATGTTGGTCTACATCAGAGAAATGCAAACTATGCCAATGTCATATTTGAGAAGATAAAAGAAAAGATGTAAAAAAAGATGAAAAGAAAAGAAAAGATGATAAACAAATGTAATTTGGAAAATTGGAAATTAAATAAATGAATGGATATAAAACGTTGACAATCTCCATCGTGTTACTGTTATGGTGAATTTTATTTACGCTTACCAAACAAAGACAGTTGATGAGAAATCAGAGTTTGTTTAGATTTCTTGTCAGAAATCATTTAAAAGAAAATTAATTCTAACCAATAATTGTTAAAATGCTCCAAACAGAGTAAACGTTTAGATAGATACTTATGTACAAAAGTTTCTGCACACCTGACCATAAGATGAACCATAAGATTGGTATGGGCTTTTTTGAAAAACTCCACATTTAGTCCCATTTTACTGCTAAAATAACCTCCACTCTTCTGGGAAGATGTTCCACAGCCATAAGGGTGATCATGAAGTCAGGTACCAAATGCAGGCAAAACCATCCCAAAGGTGTTCAATAGGGTTGAGGTTAAAGGTTTAAAGCAGGCCACTGAAGACCTTCCACTCCAACCCATGTTAAGCATATCTTTATGGAGCTGGAGTTGTGCACATTGTCATGCTGGAACAGGTTTGAGTCTCATAGATTATTGAAGAGAAAGTTTCCAACTTTGTGGTCACAGTTTGGAAAAGATCCACATACGGCTGGAAAAGTCGGTTACCCTAATAAAATTAGCTGTTACTAAAATAACGATGAACAGATTAACAGAAATCATATAAAACCTTCTGAACTATTGGAAAATATTTTAAACAACCACATGATACATCAGGATGTGAAACTGATGCATTAAATTACTGTAAAAGCTCAATACTCTAAGGCTAGCAACCGATTTCACAACAAGTTCTGATCAGAAGGTTGGAAGTTCAAATCCCATCGCCACTCGGCTGCCACTGTGCAAGACCCTCAACAGCTCAGCTATAAAAATAAGAAAAGAGTAAGTCGCCCTGGATGAGGGTCTCAACCAAATACCACAAATCTAAATACTGACCAACATCTGGCCAAAACGGTCCTTAGGAATAAAAAAAAAAAAAAGTCACGTACACACTTATGATACATATTTGTATTATTTTCCTTGTGAAGACTTGCCGCAAAAATAATAATTAATAGATACTTGATGCTTGATGCTATTACATCCAATATCCACCGGAACCAGAGAAACCAAAAGTAACAAACCAAGCAAGCAATAAAAAAACTGGCATCACAGGAATACTTCAAGTCGAAGACAAGGCCGAGTGTAGACCCTTCACCATCGTGGATGACAGAAGATCAATTCATTTACATCTCGCCGTCTCTCGGCTGTCAAGTCATGATTTCTTTCCGATGCTACACATGTGCCACCAAAATGCACACACAAACACACACACACACACACACACACATACACACACACTCATGCTAAAGCAGGAGCAACTACCTCTAGTCCTCTTTGCAGAACCACCAACCCTCATTGCCTCCATTTATCTGGTGCTAAAAATCCCTATAAAAGCAGTAGAAGAACTGTTTGCTGTAATGCGCAGCAGATCCCTGAATCCAGTTGATCGTCGAATTTGTTATATAGCAACCACAAAATGCAATGCAAACACAATTCTATTGTATAGAGGTGTTACAGAAATAATAATATAATAATAATAATAATAAAAATAATAATAATAATAATAACAATAATAATAATACAGTTCTCTTTGCAGAACAGACAGCTTTCATTCCCTCCATCTCTACAACCAATGTACATCATTTTTCTCTTATTTTCAAACCCACACAGATTAATCCCTTCATCATCCCATTTTTTGCGATTATACCACAGAACATATTGGACAAACAAACAACACATCTATTTAAAAGCCAACGCATAGTGGACTTTGGGTCATTTTAGAGCTGATATCACAAAACCATGCATAATACCATGCACAATATGGTGATAAATTCAGCAGATCCTTGAATCCGTTTGATCATCAATTTGTTAAATAGCAAAAGCCAAATGAATGCAAACACATTTATAGTGTATAGAGGTGGTACAGAAATAAATAAAAGATGAATACATCTACATTTTCTCTAGAGGTTTCTCTTTAGTTCTCTTTGCAGAGCAGAAAACCATCATTGAGTCCATTTCTACAACAAATATACATGATTCTTCGCTTATTTTTAAGCAATCGGCCCAGATTTTTTGTATTTAATTTCCTTTTTTGGTAAAATCCCTCTAAAGTGAGTAGAAACAACTGACAAGAGGAACTGGAACTGGTAAGACTGACATGCACAGCAGATCCCTGAATCCAGTTGATCATCAATTTGTTGAATAACAAGAGCATAATACTGAAATAAAAGCGAATACATCTCCATTTTCTCTACAGTTTTCTTTCTTGTTCTTTTTTGCAGAACAAACAAGGCTTCAGTGCCTCAATCTCATACACACATACACACACATACACACACTCATGCACACATAGACACACGTGTGACTAACAATCTAGAATATGAGGAAGTATTAAAGTATTGTTTACCGGTGCACTAATATGTGTGTGTGTGTGTGTGTGTATGTGTGTGTGTGTGTGTGTATGTGTGTGTGTGTGTGTGTTATAGACATGTGTAACACACCGACACATATTACACAACTGCTTGATGTAAGAGCAATGAGTTCTAGTAAAACACACACACACACACACACACACACACACACACACACACACAATATGAGTGTAATAATCTAGAATATGAAGAAGTTTTGAAGTATTGCTCACCAGTGTGTGTGTGTGTGTGTGTGTGTGTGTTTTAGACATGTGTCACTGACACATATTACACAACTGTTGTATGTAAGATCAATGGGTTCTATTGAAAAAAAGACACACACACACACGACACACTCCTCATATACCACATACACCTACTCGTATGCACCAGCAAGTGATACGTGTGTGCACACTCACTCACTCACTCACACACACACACACACACACACACATTTAAATGTAGCCTTTACAGCAACCCACATCTCTATAAGCCCCACAATCAGCCGTCTCAAGAAAATAAGCAAAAACATAAAGCCGTTCTTCCTTTCATCCATCCATCCATCTATCTATGTATCCATTCATCCATCCATTTGATTCCATTGCTTGTTCCTTCAGCGAAGCGTGTTAATCTGATCAGTGCCAGTCGAAGGTCGATACTCACAGGGCTTTTATCAGCCTGGCTGGAGACTCCATGGCCGCCGCTCACTAATGGCTTCATAATGGAGGCGCAGGAGCGCGGCGAAATTTTAGCATCCTGCTCGCTCCTGCTCTCTCTCTCTCTCTCTCTCTCTCTCTCTCTCTCTCTCTCTCTCTCTCTCTCTCTCTTTCTCTCTCTCACACACTAGCTCTATCTCCGAAGAACCTTCCGGATGCTCCGGCTTCAAGCTTTCACAGAACAATCTCTAGCTTTACGTCGCACATAATGTGTCCATCTGTCCGTCCATCTATCCATCCATCTATTAATCCATCCATCCCAGGATGCAGCGAAAACAAGCAAAGAGATGGAACGTCCACGATGCTGGAGGTAATTAGCAAAATCTCCTCCACCAATCAGGAGAGAAGAACGAAGGAAGAAAAAAAAAAGGAGGGAGGAAGGGAGGACAGGAGGGAGGGAAAAAAATGGCTGACACCACTTTCACTCACTCTTTCACATTCGCTCCCTCCCTTTCCGATTCTATCTTTCTGCCTTGCGCGCACACACATACACTCTCTCTCTCTCTCTCTCTCTCTCTCTCTCTCTCTCTCTCTCTCTAACTCCCTCACTCTTTATGTCTCTCTATCTCGCTCTCACCAGTACGCTTACACCACACACACACACACACACACACACACACACACACACACAAACATTTACGCACCATTAGGTCAGGTGACAAACAGTGAGCCAGCCTCGAGCATCCAGGTCGTCTTTGTTAAACACCGATGCTTCATTTGGAACCGAAGCCTAGGGACAACCATGTGTGTGTGTGCGTGTGTGTGTATGTGCGTGACCGTATTTGTGCGAGGTGTGTGTTTGTATGTGTGTGTGAGGGGAAGAAGGAGGAGTTTCCTATTTCAAAGTCTTCCCCCCCCCGCTGGCTTGGTGATGCTGCGAGAGTCACCGCTGGTGCCTACTGTTCTGCGCGCACGCACACACACACACACGCACACATACACACACAGGGGGAGGGGGCAGCAGGAGAGAGAGAGGGGGTAAATAGATAAGGAAAGCGAAGACAGGAATAGAAAGGATTTGGGAAAAGAGCGAGAGTGAGAGCGAGTGAGAGAAGTGAAGGATGAGCGCACTTAGCCCTGTGAGAGTAATGTCATTATCACGCTTCCCGCCGCACACCACCCGGGCTGTAGGCAGTTGGCATGGCAACCGCGGAGGACAGCCATTTGCTGGACGGATCGGAGGGAAAGAGGGAGTGAGCGTACATGCGCGGAGAGAGAGAGAGAGAGAAAGAGAGAGAGAGAGAGAGAGAGAGAGAGAGAGAGAGAGATTGTACCCGTGAGTAAAAGATATCGAGATGCTAGAAGTGAAAGAGAGGGTGATAGAATAAGAGATAGAGAGATAAAAATCTAAGGAAAACCGAGCAGGGACAGTCGTAAAGTGAGAGAGAGAGAGAGAGAGAGAGAGAGAGAGAGAGAGAGAGAGAGAGAGAGAGAGAGAGAGAGAGAGAAAGGGAAGAGTGCAAGTGAAAGATCCAAAAAAATAATAATCTGAGACAGAAATGAACAAGAGAAGAAAGAAAGGGGGACACTGAAAGAGAGAAAAGAAAGAGAGAATGAGAGAGGGAAGAGAGAAAAAAGAATGGATGGTAGAGGAGCAAGTAAAATATCATATTAAAAAAGAGACAGAAATTAACAAAAAAAGAAAGAACTGGGGGACACTGAAAGAGAGAAAAGAGAGAGAGAGAGAAGAGAGAGAGAGAGAGAGAGACAGAGAGAGAGAGAGAGAGAGAGAGAACTTAAAAGAATGACAGAAATTAAACGATAGAAAAAAAAAGAGTTTGAAAGAAAGAACAAGGGGAAAACCATACAAGAAAGAGAGACATGGAACGAGTGTGAGTTCAAGAATGAGAGAAAAAAAAAAGCGAGGTAAGACAATGAACATAAGCGATAAAAAAAGAGAAGAAAAGGAGAAGAAAATGAAATAAAAGGGACACTGAAAGAAAGATGGAATCAAAGAAAAACATTTAGAGCCAGAAGACGGCTAGTGACTACAGACATGGTGTACGTGCAGAATATTCGGGTTTCTATGACAACACTGTCAATCTATTTCCCAAATCGTGTAAATGTGACACACACACACACACACAGGTCACCTCCTGTGGCAGCTCAGCATCTGTCCTGCCCACACACAACCTCTTGATGCTATGATGACAGAGGAGAGTGTACACACACACACACACACACACACACACACACACACACACACACACACACAGTCTATCACTGTCTTTCACTCTGCCAAATCACAGCCATTAATCAAGATATCAGATATTGTCATCTGCGCTTCAGTCATCCTTGTTCACCCAACACATGAGGGTCTGCCAAACCACCCCCCTTTACACACACACACACACACACACACACACACACACACACAATCTCTAAAGTGCCCTATTCCCTCAGGAGGCTCTTGTTTTCGTATTGAGGGAAAGCCCCGATGTGCCGTCTCGCCCCTTTACGGCCCGACCTGAGAACAGAGGCAGGCTTTTAAATAACAAAGGGAAGAAAGGAACAATGGAGGAAAGAAGGAAAGGCTGCCGTCCGTCCGCTTGACTTACGCCGGTTAAACGCGGCCTCATTAACAAGCCTAATCGCCGTTTTTTTTTCACAGGCCGGCACGAGAGAAGGAAAGTGCGCTGTATTCGCCGGCGACGTTTTTATGGACTGATTGCACGGTGTAAATATTAGGGGTGTAAGAAAATATCGATACGCGCAAGTATTGCGATATTGTGTTAGCCGATACTTTATTGTATATCAATGTATCGATATAAAAACAAAAACATTTATAATAAAAAATTTAAAAAAATCACAAAAGATTCATGCCGATAGATAGACAGACAGACAGACAGACAGACAGACAGACAGACAGACAGACAGACAGACAGACTTGCTGTCGATACTATCGATTTGCTTACAGTAATCCAATGTTTCGCTGCATATTGTATTGCAATGGATTATATCGCGATACGTATCGTACAGCCCTTGTAAACATAACAGTAAGCACGCTGAACCCGTGAACGCTCGTCACTAATGGACGTTCCGGATCGATGCGACTTCGGCTGTATATGCACCGTAGACGAATGGTTGAACGCAATAAATCGCGGATATGACGCTTAAATATCTCATGAGCGCTGATTGTAGCAATAAACGGACAAAAAAAAAAGCACTAGTGAGCACGTTTGAACGATGGAGGATGGCTGTGTGACGACGGTTATTTATGGCTTGATGGAGTTGAACAAGCTTTATGAGCAGGTAATGCACGCATACAGAAATAGATCATGCGTGTGTGTGTGTGGGTTTAAAGCGAGTTCATAGACATCAGATAGCCATTTAAGTGATCCATTCTAAAACACTTCCAACATCCTCCTGGGAATCTACTACTACGATGACATCATCCTTCCATGATGTAATGCCTGACAAATGGGCCCGCGAGCACCGTCGCTCTGGCAACCACCAGCTGCCATAGGAAAGGTGGAGGGTGTGTGTGTGTGTGTGTGTGTGTGTGTGTGTGTGTGTGTGTGTGTGCATCCGGCATCATTACATCACCGCGGCAACCGGGTACCATCCGGGGATGGCCTGCCATTCCCCACAAGGCTTTCCAGGAATGACTGCTGGGAATTACATTGACATCAGATACATCACTGTCGCAAACGCCGAAAATAACTGAAAGCTTCCGGCGCTTTAATTCAGAACAAAAGAAATCAAATGAGCAATATTTTGACATTTACTTCTGGCTAGTCATTTGGAAGGTTTATAAACGGAGAGCTGTGGCTAATCATGTGACCATGTGTGATCTCTGAGGTGTAGCATGAAGGCTATTGGTTGGTAGCTAAATTGTTGGGTTGCAGTTGCTCACAGTAAAATTCAAGTAAAGATTAAAGAGAAAGAAAAAAATATATACATATCAAATAATATATAAAGTGAAAGAAAATGTATAGCAGTAGAGAAACAGATGGCGAAAAAAAGTATAATTTTTATATATAATAATATATATATATATATATATATATATATATATATATATATATATATATATATATAATATTTACACGTTGTTGTAACAGTTATTATTATTATTGCACAGAATTGGTCAAGATAATTTCCCAGCTATATGTGGTTCTTCTCCAAACTGTTACCACAAAGGCACACAGCTGTATAGAATGTCTTTAGATGCCATAACATTTACCCTTCAGTTGAACTAGAAGACACAAACCTGCTCCAGCATACCAATATGCACAATGTGAGCTCCATGAAGATCTGCTTTACATGGGTTGAAGTGGAAGTTCTCCTGCTATCGAGCTCTGACCTCAACCCTGTCAACCTTCCCGTCTGTGGGATGAACGTAAACGCTGACTGCACCCCAGGCCTCCTCACCTCACCTACATCAGTACCTGACTTTACTAACACCCTTGTGTCTAAAAGAGCACAGATCTCCACAACTACCCTTCAAAACCTAGTGGAACATCTTCCCAGAAGAGTGGAGGTTATTATAACAGCAAATAGGGACTAAATGTGGAATGAGAATGTGTTTACGGTTCACTTATTATTCTATTTTTCAACTACAGTCTTTATTTCATTTAGTACACATACGTATTCTTGAGGGATTTGATGGGTGAAGAATTATTATAAAAAATAACACACCATTGGCTATTATGTATATATATATTGAACAATTTAGTCAGAATTATTAATTATAAATATATAACAATTTCCACACATCAAGACTGCGTTCAGCCGTTTTATGGCAAGATATTTGTTAAATATTTTGTCCTTAAATATTTCTTGTATGTAAAAATAATGTTTTGGATTGGACTCGCTGTACAACTAGTTGTAAATGCCTGATCCATTGATTGCAGTTATTTGTGTTTGTGTGTTCGTGTTAATACATAAATAAGTGAACAAAAATAAATTAATAAAAACATCTACTTGAATTTTTATCAATGATTGAAATAATTGAAAAAAAAAATTAATTTTTTTTTTATCTAATTTCTTATAATCTTCTAAAGCCTAATAACATTTTTTAAATATGTTTAAATGTTTTAGAAATATTTTTTAATTTTCAATTATTATTTACTTATTAGGCTTTGGAAGATAATAATAAATTAGATTTAAAAAAAAACTAACT
Source organism: Silurus aristotelis (assembly GCF_946808225.1). Classification (NCBI taxonomy): domain Eukaryota; kingdom Metazoa; phylum Chordata; class Actinopteri; order Siluriformes; family Siluridae; genus Silurus; species Silurus aristotelis. The sequence continues at coordinate 3,885,487 of NC_139587.1, read as the reverse complement.
AATAAATGTATTTTTTTCAATTATTTTAATCATTGATAAAAATGATAACAATAATAATAAATAGAAATAGCAAAATGATAGAAATATTTAATTACATTATTATTACTAGTACAACTATTATTACTACAATTTACTAAATATAATGATGATAATGAATTTTTTGTCATTTACACACTTACATTTTTAATCACAAGACATTAAAACGGCAAAAACAAAACCCACCCTGATAACTATGAAGCCTGCATGTGGCATAGTGTGTTACAGTCACATGAGACCAAAGTGAGACTTTTCGCCATACACCTGCATGTACACCATGCACACCTGTGTTTTATAGCTGGTGGTTCAGGGCTCAAGTGAAGGTGGGGCTCAGTGGGTTCATGTGAAGATTAATGACATCATAAATTTTGCCAAGAACCAGTATACTCCAGCCTGGAGTCTAGTTGCCTCTGCCAAGCCTTTAAACACTGGCCCTAGATCAACCTTTCAACAAGATGAAAAAACTCATTCGAAACTGATTCAAAAACAAATGTTCAAAGAAACAAAAAGAAATGTTTTGCATGGAAAGTCTCAGGCTGAAAACGTGGTCTGAAAGTATGCAAAGGAGCTTAAAATTCTTATTATAAAAGAAGTGGATCCACTAAAAACCCTCTGAAATCCTATAAGATGCATTTGAAGGTAGCTAACTTCTGATCAATCGAATGAACTGTCTAAGCCAGATGTTATATAGTATGCGGGTACATCCGTCTCTCCGAGTCACATGACGCATCCGAAACGTTAGCATCTCACGAAAATCACATTAAAACGCATATGGTCCATGACGGGGAACAGTCAAAGCGACGACAATTTAGAAGATTTATGATCCGCCTGAAATCAGGCACATCACTGAAAGTAAATGTATATTATTAGCTGATTTGCATATCATCACATGACACAGTAAACTATAATACCATCTGGAGATTCATTTAAATACAAGTTTTAGTGTGTGTGGATACACATTTATGTGTTTTATCAAGATACAATACAGACAGCTAAGTCATTAACTATCTGGATGTAAATGAGGATCATGTGAGATATATATATATATATATATATATATATATATATACAGTATATATATATATATATATATATATATATATATATATATATATATATATATATATATATATATATACACACACACAAATGCATACATATCGACATATGGCCTACATATGGCCTAGACAAGAGTTAAAAAAAATGGTGATTAGTATGAGGTAATACTACTTCATTGTACTTCCTCATTCAGCAAAACAGAGCAATTTACAGTAGTGTACAGTATAAACCTTACAGTATACTGTATATGTACAGTATGTGGTATGCATTGGTTTTTTTTTTTTTACAATTTTCCCGTATCGCTATCATCATTGTAAGATCGCAAAATCTTAAGTTGAATTCAGGGACTATCTGTATATATTCTTACCTACAGTACACAACCACAAAGTTGACAGGTTCATGCACACCGGATTTGACATGAAGAACTCATCCAGTACATCCAGTATTTTCTTCACATTGGAAAAATTGATAGATTTAAACGTGTATGGACACCAAAATTGCTTTAATTCAGTCTTGAAAAATGTGCTTTTCCCAAAGAATAAATATTTAAGTAAAAATTTTCCTTTCTACCCAAAAAGTAGCTAATCAAGCAACACATTTCGTCAGGAAATTGGTAACTTTGAGCAAGCGTACTCTATTGCTATATAACTATTGCTTGGCTGAATCCAATTTGGGTAGAAAAATGTATAAAAAAGCTAAAGGAGTCCAATCAATTATTGTATTAGATTAAGCTCCTTGAACTAAAGCATTTGAAATGTCCAAAGTTCAGTAACTTGAGTTAGCAAGAATTCCATTTTACACCTGACATAAAAAAACACCTCAGCAAACTGACGATAGTGCAAAAGAAGGAAAAATGTAGCTGAAAAATTTCTTCTAATAAATATTTGATATGTAGATTGTTTTCTCCTCGTAAAACTGTTTCTCAAGTCACTAACCTCAGACAGAATCAGACTCCAATTCTTCCGGATTGATCCATTAGCATATTCTTTTTAAACCACACTCATCTTTCCCTACAGGCATGAAAGAGGCCACTATTTATGACAAGATCATAATATAATGAAGGTACTAAGTGTGTTACAGCTTCAACACTCAAAGCTTTAAAGGCTGCAACTGAAATAAACAGCGAGCGTGTCGTGGTCAGATGCCAAATAGCACCAGCACAAGTCTGGCGGTCAATGAATCATCGACTGGTCGAAATTCCCATCAGCAGCCTTGTTCCTGTAGATAATACAGATCTCCTGTTCACATCCAGTGCATCTGCTTCAGAGCATCAGTTTACTGGATTAGTCAAACCAGTTCTCCACCATCCTCAGGAACAAAGAAAATCATCTCAAAAACTCATCTTAAATGAAAAAAGATATTAACCCTAACCCATATTTTATGTACTTATTTGCTTTTGTTAACAATACTAATACTAATACTACTACTACTACTACTACTACTACTAATATTAATAATAATAATAATAATAATAATAAATTGTCATCATAATAATACTACTAATAATTATATCATAATATTAGTAGTAATATCATAATTATAATCATTATCAATTATTTCTCTCTCCCTTTGTTCTTTTTCTTTCTTTCTTTCTTTCTTTCTTTCTTTCTTTCTTTCTTTCTTTCTTTCTTTCTCTCTTTTTCATCTATTCTTTCTTTTTTTTTCTCTCTCTGAATTGTGTAATTCTTATTTTAATTGTAATAAATTTGACAAATTTACATTTACTTCATTCTGTTCATATTTGGAATCTCAGTCTTAACATCAGACATAATTGTCACCCTTTCATTTCGTTGTTAGTTTTTTTTTTTTGCCTGTTTTCTCTGCCTTCATTTTTTCAGAATATTGTGGATAAAATTGGACCAGATGATTCTCACTCTTTCTTCTTATCTTTGTGCACAACATGTTCACACCTGCTTAAGCTCTCATGGTGGACTCCGTCTGTTCCCGTCACACTATCAGTGAGTTCTGATGAGTTCTGGTCAGCAAGAATAAATGTTAACAAATTAACGATAAAACGAATAAATAAATGTGCAGAAAAAGCTCATATGATCTCACACGACCTGCAAGAGGTCCTCATGACCACGTCTTCTCCCACACCCGTACACACTTCCTGTCTGCTGAAGAGGATTTCCTCACTGACTGAAGGAGTTAAGAAACAATGTTCTTTCTCAATGGACGTAGCGTATTTCCCCTTTTGACTTGCAGTGTTGTGAAACAATTTTGTAGTATTTATGTGGAATGCCTGCTTCTCAAGTAATATACCGAGCAAATCGGAGCTCCCACGGGGCTCAAAATGAGACGAATACGATTGCTTTTAGAAGCTATAATGTATTTCTAATGTCCTGACACAATATTCCACAGAATTTGTGCTGTCATTTCTGCTGCAATCAGACAGAGACCAGAGCACAGAGTAATCTTGTTGCCTGACTTTTTTTTTTTATTTATTTATGTTAATACTGAATACGGGATAAACACTTGATAATTAATAATTGATGAAACTGTTTCGTTTAGATTGCTGGATCTATATTCGAAGAATATTCATTATACAATGAATTATATATTCATTATACAAAGAAAAAGTAATTGTTATTTATATATATATATATATATATATATATATATATATATATATATATATATATATATATATATATATAACAACGAGGCTGGAAACATGTGTACGGCACTTTACACACAACGTTCGTGATTTATAAATAAAAAAATAAAAAACTATCTTGACGTGATAAAGTGGCCACCTGGTACCACACGGAAACACAGAAGGCGAGAAGGGGAATTGACGACACATTTATAAATTGAATATGTTTATAAATGAGACCCCAGAGCTGTCCAGAGTTTAGCGGGCGGTGCGTCAGTAATAATGGTCCGTGGGTAAACACAGTGCTACGTGTTTAGGTAAATGGACTAAATAATTTGCCTCGATGCTTTTTTATATTAGTATTTTCAGATTTACCTCGTGGAATCATTTCAGCCCTAATGTATATGTGTGTGTGTGTGTGTGTGTGTGTGTGTGTGTG